>NC_091064.1:100924539-100989409 GCF_000393655.2 Nicotiana sylvestris | reverse complement strand
TAGCACCTGGCCTCATAGACTCACCATGCCAGCATGGTCTTTCGCGGAAGCATGCGCCCATACCGTTAAAGCAGTGCCGAGAAGGCCCGACACACCTAAGGCCGAACAAGGAAGAAATGAAATGCCGCAAAAAGCCGCACCCGGTGTCAGCCACGAATCAGAGCCGTGGGGAACCTTCCGGGAACCTCCTCGGGCTCGGTATATCCAAGCAGACTCCCGACAAAGAAGCTGATGCGAAGAAGATGGAGGTATCGCCCATGCACAACGAATGAAAGGAATGACCTGAGGTGCAACGTACCTCGCAATAATAAGGAGATAGCCCGGGGACATCATCCTTGAGGAACCTCCGATGGAACCAGATTCAACAAGGAACACCTGGTAAGGAAATCCCGCCCAGCCGGATGCAATTTCAGCATTGCTGTGCCGAGCATCGTGATCACTATAGGCGAGTCCGGCAACGCCAGGCGACTCAGTCCTTTCCGACCAAGACTCCTCCGAGAGAACTATGGCCCGACGCAGGAACCACGGGCCGCGCAGGGTCACTAGCCGAAAAGAACAACCATTCTATTCAATAGAGGTCGCCACCAAGTATCATCAAGCGGTCAAGCTCGAATCCGACCCCAAAGGAGGAAGGATATTAGGAAAAACGAGGCTGACAAGCCACGGTGTATTGCCGCGACAGCAGAAAGGCAGCGACACCCTTCAAAGACCCGTAAAATTCATAGAGAAAGTGCTCATCGCCAGGAAAAGGCGGATCCAGGGAATATACCCAAAGGGTACCCTTACATCCAAGGAAAGGGACGTTTAGACTTTGCCTCGTCCTTGTATTCACGCGCTAGTAACCCCCTCCCTCATTTAGCCTATTCCAAGTAAAGCATGTGTTCATAAGTGCATGTGTTTCGATCAATTACACCAACAGCGTCGGGCCAAAGCCAGTAGGGCAGTTCGGACCAACGAACTAAATCACTCTCACACTTCAAACCTTTGATGGATTCCAGACGCCGGTCGCTACAACAATCAGGTAAGCCGCTCCCTCTATACAGCTCGATTGAGCTCGAATTAGAGCGTTGAGCCCGCAAAGTGCGGACGTGTTTTTCGGATGACAACTGGTACATCACCCAGAGGCGATTTCGACCCCTATCTGCCAAAAGGAATGGAACCCCTCGACAAGGGTCGAACTTAGGCATTCAACAAAAAGCTACACGCGACGAGAGGAAATCCCTCACCGTACAACCAGCTGCCGGCACCAGCGCCAAACCTCGAAAAGTCGCCTACGTATCCCGCAGCAAGGAAGAACTACTCCACTCCTTCGATTGTCTCTTCTTTTTTTTACTAACCTACATGCAGGCAGTCAGCCAAGGCATTCATAAATTCCGAACTCCACTCGGAAATTCGAGGCCCCTGCAGAATCCGCCAAGCTTTCTTTCCTCGACCAGGTTTTCAACCTAAAGGTCCTGCCAACAAGATTATTAGCAGAGCAACATACCCCCAGAAAGGGCTACGACGAGCTCGCTAGCCTTCCTTCTATAGTTAGGCGACTTGCGACAATTTTCTCTTAAAGAGCACCATCTCCTTAGAAGAGCCAATAAATGGCAGGCTAGGTCTCGAAACAGAACCATACAAGCAGATCAGATGATCGGAAGAGCCGAGCCTGTGCGGGCCGAGCTCATGACAACGAGACAACATGTACTTACAGCATATATCTACGCCGAGTAGTAAAGAATATATTTTCGGCATTTCATCATGGCCTATATCTATGCCAAGCAATAAAGAATATCTTTCTGACATTTCGTACTTCGAGAAAGACTATTTTGACGTATTCGCGGCAAATGCTTCTCCATCAAATAGGTCCCGAAATACTCGAAGACTTAGTATAAGCAACTCGACAACTTGCATGACCCCAATGTCGGAACTTCGGGCTCATCAAGCCCCTGGAAGGCAACTCCGAGCTCTCGAGAAGCTGTCTTCAAGCTTAAACAAACTCGATGACTCGAAAATTGCTATCAATCGCCATACAACTGGAAAAATCCGAAACTGTAAGACCCTAATGGGCATCCTTGGCATACCCAGATATATTCTACAAACTGTAAGACCTCAACAGGCATGAAAATCCCGATATTTAGGCTATACGTTGCATTTGTAAGAATCCCTAAAGGGCATACCCTCGATGTAGACACCTAAACTATCGCTAGGGATCAAAAATGGCTAGGGCCAAACACATATGACTACGGTCAAACGACTGATACAATCAAAATAATGTGTCTCGAGGACGCCCGACCTTTGCTAAAAAATCACAGGCCATTACTCTTATATACTTCGGAAAGAATCGGTTAAAACAGGCTTCTCTCCACAGGCAAAAATGAGCCCCGACAATGTCGGCTCCAAAATGCAAAAGCGTCGATCTACGAGCTATGAACCTTACGAGGTGCTCGAAACACTGCCGACAATAACTTGAAATCGAGGTTCCTCTGGAATTGACGACGGGTCAGGCAAAAATACTACAAAAAACCATAATGAGCGGATACAAAGCCTACACAAATCCCACGGGCTAAAAACAGTGTAAGAGCCATTGTCGCCAGCTAAGTAAGCCTACGGGCCACATATTGAAAGGTCTCTATGACCAAACAGCGTAAGATCCATTGTCGCCGACTAAAAAATCTTGACAACTTGAGGATTAAAATGAGCTCGAATCGTAACCCGATTCGGAGACCGGATCCAAAATAGTTAACTATGGAAGCCTACGGGCCACATATTAAAAGGTCTCTACGACCAAATGGCATAAGTGCCACCATCGCCGGAAACGCGATGAAATTTAAGGGTCGATTACAGCTCGAATCGCAACACGACTCGGAGACTAGACCCGAAAAAAGTGCAACATGCCTAAGGGCACGGCGTAAGTGCCACTATCACCAGAAACCCGATGAAAGCGACTCGGAGACTGGAACAGTAAATTGCAATATGCCTAAGGGCATGGCTCGGATGATACCTTCATCAGCCGATCAAAATCTCCGGGCCACGCGCCCGCAAAATTACTTCAGCCCATAGCGCAAAGGGCCATCATCATCCGCCCATGCAGGCAAGAAAAAACCTAAGGATTAATTGAAGCTCGAGTCACAGTGTGACCCGGAGACTGGACCTAAAGTAGTTGGAACAGCAAAATGCCCAAGGGCACAAGATAAAAGCAATTACCACCCGCCCGCACGGGCACAAAAAATCCAAAGGCAGGAAGGCTCGAGCCGGAGCCCGACTCGAAAACTAAGGATCATACTTAAGAGTCCCTGGGCCGTCTGATCAACTCCGGACCAAGAAGGACCTAGCTAGATGCCAAGACCAGCCTAACTGATCAAAAGCAACAAAAAAAGAGGCACATAAGAAATAAAACTTCAAAACTTCTCATTATATATATATATATCATATGCGCACGAAAAAATGTACTCTCCATCTACAGGCATGCCCTACATATATCCGGAGCAGAGCAACAAAACGGCAAAATCTACATTCTATACTAAAAGAACTACAACTTGCCAAAATTGCCCTCCACAACATCGATGAGAAACGACCGAGCATTGCGCTCATCCGCCCGGGCTCGAGGCAATTCCTCCGAGAGAACGAAACCCCTTGCACCGATCTCTTCAAACACCTCTCTTCGGGATTTACATTGAACATATTCCTCGATCATCCACTCCCAGTCAAGGGTTTTCTTCAGCTCAGCTTGGGCATCAGCAGCATCCTTCACACAGATCGCCCTCTCACGATTGGTCTTAACTCGGTTTAGTGCCACCTCCGCCCGAGCGTCAATTATCTCAGCTCTAACCTTCAAGAGATCAGATTCAAGCTTCCCAATCATATCCGATTGAACTTTGGCGTTCATGAGTCAAGCAGAGTTGGACCTCAAGGGCAGGAACCTTGGCTGAGGCACCCATCTCCTCCAAAGCTTGAGCCTGCGATTGAGCCCTTAGCTCCTCACAAGCAATTCTAGTGCGGTTGACGTCGCCTTTAAGGTACTCCAAAGCCTCAGACTTTTTCCGCAACTGATGCCTTAAGGATAGAAAGGAGAGAAGCACACACCATAAGAAATTACTTGCTCCGCCAAGTAGCTCTCATAGTTTGAGCTCCGGTGTGCCTCATATCGCCAATGTTGCAGCTCTACTTCCATCTCCTCGTTAAGGAGCCTAAGGGACTCGCCCTCATCCCAAGTTTTCTAAAGCTTGGCCCCTCGACGGAGTAGCTCAGACCTAAGCCTATCGCAAGCCTACACGAGGGAAGTTCAATAGGAGGATAAGGGACATAAGGAAACTGTATGAAAAACTCACCACGAAGTGAAGACGACAGACTTCCTCGAAGTCGGAACACACTTCTGTTGATCTTGCCCTTGAGGCCCCAGAAGAACCGAGCCCTGGAGCAGCGTGTTCGCTTGAAGGAACCGCCGGCTGGGAATCAGGAACTCCGAGAGCGGCAGATTCGGGCGACACCCCCTCTCCGAAAATATAAACCCAACCGGTACCACTAAAAGCTCCATCACATCGCAAGTTCCGATCCTTCTCGTTTCCATCATCCCCCAGACCAGAGGCCAACGACTCCTTCCCCTTTTCAGAGAAACATTGCTTCATCCCGAGGAACCACCCGATATCTATAAACAGCGAATCCAACACAGATGGAAGGGGGAAGCATTATGTCGGGTATACAAAGGCGAAACAAAGGCAACGTATGCACATACCTCGGTATTGTGTTCCCCATCCGATGTGAATCACGACCCGCCACCTGCATTCGTCATAGGATGAATGGGTCACCAGCTTCCGGACCCAGCCGGGCAGATCATGAACTTCACCCGGCACCCATGAAGTCGCTGCAATAGAAGAAACAACATTATTACTCAGCTGATTTTCGCTATAGATGAGATCCAAAAAAGCTCCAAACGCCTCACTCACGAGCGTGATTCCACCCTTTAGGAAATGGCAAGAACTCCGCTGGGATAATGTCAGTCGTCCGAACCTGGACAAACCAACTGGCCCACTCTCGATCCCCTCCCTCCTCGTCGTCAACTACAAAGGGCGTGGACAAGCGGCACCTCAGATTTAGCAGGCCTTGATGATGAAAAGGCCGATACAACCTGACAAGGTGATCAAGCGTGAATTCAAGACCGACCTTCACCGCGAAGAGCCTCATCATCAACATCTTTCGCCAAAATGACGGATGAATCTGTGCCAGAGTGACCCGATACTTCAGACAAAATTCAAGCCCAATCCTATCAAGAAGGCCAAATGCAAAAGGATATAAATACATGTTCAGGAATCCATCAGTAGAGTCCGCAATACCCTCGTTGGGGGAAAAAGCCTGCAGGACTATCCCTTCGCTCCACCCACAATATCTCCTCGCCATCTCCAGATGTTCTCCTCTTAGCAAGGACGCCGTCTCCAAAGCAAACTCCCTTGATTCCTGAGCACCAAGAGCAGCACCCCCCGCCCCTTATCGGATCAACCCCAAAGTGGTTTCCATGGCTATGGTGAGACTGACAGGCCAAAGCAAAGGTGCGCACCAATACTTTCGCGCTTAGAAAGATGCAACACTCTGTACCAGAACAGAAAGGCGGCTATTTGAAAGTAGTAAAGTCTTGCGAAGAAGCCGAAGCCGTACCACATATATGCGAGAAGCAGCAACGATTCACCTGCCCGAGGCAAGCCCCAGGAAGCCAACAGCCTCGATACAAATCGATTGGGCGATGTTCGATCCCGGAAGCATCCTCCAGCGAGGAATCATAACTCGAAGAGTCGTCCATAGTGTCTCCATACTCGAGGCAACATTCTACGTCAAGAAATCCCGGCCCAAAGAAGTCGGGCCTCAATGAGCTCTCAACGCCGACACTTAACGCAAGGCAAGTAACTGATCTCACGATTCACTCTTTCTAAGAAGGAGGAGTAAACGCAGGAAGCTCCAATCATGAAAGTTATACAAAGGTCCGAGGAAGGGCCCAAATACACGCAAGCTCCTTAATAGAAGTCTATCTTATACAGCCTAAAGGGGCCATCTACACCAAGACTAATAGGGACCCCTAGGTACCCGAAGATGACCTACATCTGGAGCAGTGCTCACGGAGGCCCCAGAACTCAATGCATGATCTCTGAACAACTCGGGGGACTTCGATAGCCCCGGCCCATCAAATCGATCCAGAGTTGTTCTGAAGTACGACAATGGGATCGAAAAGAACCCATGTCGATCGGCAAAAGATCGGAATAAACACTTACGTCCAAGATAGATATCAACAATCAACAACACAAAAGGAGGCATTCGAAGAGTCTCAAAGGGCATGAAAGCATACAGAAACAAAGCAAATTCGAAAGCAGAAATCAACAAAGTTCGTTTCTTATTCATAAAATTTTGTGTACAAATGACCCTCGAGGGGTCGTTACATACAATTACAAGGGCCTATGCAGGATTTCTACGTCTAAAGGAAGAGGCAAAGGGATGCACACGGAAAGTGAAGACCTGGAGACCGATCCACCTCCGAAAATCCACAGCAGGCCCCTGCGGGCACGCATCCTCGGAAGTTTCGTCCCAACCTTCATCACTGATACCCCAAGGGACAAGGTGAGTGACAGAAAGGGATGAAAAAATGCCATAGCTCTCCGAAGCTCGAGGACCTTCTTTGGCCAAAGAAGCCTCGTAGAGACAGCGGACCGAAAATTCCTCAGTCCCGCTTGCACGGCTACTTTAGATCCACTCCTTGTAACGTCCAGCCGTGCAAGCCCCTGAATCGGAGAAGAGTGCCACATCGAGCCGGGGTATGAAGGTGAGCAGCGATGTATAGTCCGAGCCCCCTTTTGAGAAGCAGTGCATAATCCGAACGACTGTCTACATAAGAGAGGTACCAACCCCCCACCCATCATCACCTCGGGCCAGCAGCAGCAACAAGGGCCTGCATACCGATGACCGCAGCAATAGCAGGACAACACACTTATGTTTGATGAAAGGGGACTTCAGCAGAAAGCCACAATGCAGTCTAAAGGTACTCCTCCATACGACCTTAAAATCATGAGCTCGTAACATGATACTCTAAGGTGAAAGAAAAAAAGAGGAAGGGAAAGACGAACAAGCCAGCGGAAGCATGGTAATAGGAGAAACAAGGCCAAGGCATCCTCTTTTATAGGGGATTACGACACGATCATATAGGCTGTGGAAGGCTGACCGACGGGCACAGTTAATACGTCCATGGAAAAATGAAACGGTGGCGGTGCCTTTACCTTGAAGAACGAGAATCAGGAGCGCAATGAACGACATCGAAAAGCATGATCCAGGAGTCGCATCATCGGCATGGCATCGCCAAAAGAAGTTCAAGAAGTCAAGTGTCAAAATCATTTCCCATCTCTTCGATATGGAAAACGCGGAGACTATCTGTACGCGGCGAAATTGGAAGACTCAATTTCTCGCTATCAGGACATTTCAGAAGCATATCCTGGGGTCTTGAGAGCAGGAGGTCGCGACCGAGCTCTCATCCTCGGGGCTCGTCGAATACCGACTCAGAGGAAACCAGGGAAGAAGCTAGGACAGAGGAAGAAGCCATCTAGGCACATGGCTACACCTGACAAACGCAGCCTACCCAAAGCCTACGCTGAAGCATCACGTCAGGCCATCCCATCACCGTACTTTGTAGCTAACCCCCACATACTTGTAGCCGAGTCTCCCCCTCTATATAAAAAGGGCTCGCTCCATCTTGTAAAGTGTTGATGTCGCTCCATTTCTCAACAAGTGCAATGATATATATCTCTCTCTCCCTTTTCTTCTAAGTCATTCGTCCTCATTGGCCCGATGCCACTTCGCATTTATTGTTTCTTACTTGTTCTTCACCGTCCAGCTATACTTTGGCCATAAAGAGCCTTATTCAATTGTATTACTGCTTGTTACCCCTTCCCGACTGCCCCCGATAGTTCAAACTCGACCCGAGTTTAGGCCCCGAGGCCTCCATCGACCTACTCTACACCCGGCTAACAGGCCCCATCGGTTTGCGTACTGCCTCGATTTAGTTCGTATTTTATGTATTCTTGACACAAACTGCCTTAACAACTAGCTAGATAATAGATCACGTATTTTTAGAATCCCATTTACAAATTTTATTGTTGTTACCATTTTCACGGTAAACAGACTTGCTTCGCGGACAACGTAAGATCCACCGCATCCACGTTAGTTTAATTCTTGGCCACGTAATTTGGATGCGGACCACATTTTTTAGTCAAGCTTAACTTGCAAGGCCTCTGAACATTGAAGCACGCTCTCAGCAAAAATACCATCGCGACCACACCAGATATTCTGCGTCTGCGCTTTTCCATCGCGGTCAGCCATCAATATTGTGCCCAAAACAGCCTCTCTGAATATCACTTTCGCAGGTCGTGTTTTTGTGGCCGCCTCAGTAGTGGTCCTTACGCGGCCGTTTTTTTCCATCGCGGTCAGCGGTTAGTCCCAATATTGGATTTGTGCAAGTTTTACTCCTTCATGAGTTGATTATGTCTTCTTTGCCTCATTTTGACCAAACCCTGCAAGCAAACACATTAAGTCGGTTTTTAGGAATACTTTTACTCATTTTCGACCCAAAACCTAAGCAAAAGAGAGCACATAATTGGTTAGAATCCATAGTTATCCCTACGCAAACACGAAGGGCAAAATGCCCCCAGCCTCAGCCCCCCCCCCAAATCCCTCTATGCGAACGTGAGGGTCCTCCGCATTCGCGCAGAAGGAAACCAAAACTAAAAATATTTGGTTTTTCATACTTTGCTCCAGGTGGTCCGAAACGTACTCGAACCGCTCCGAGACCCCGTCCAACTACACCAATAAGTCTATAAACATAATACGAACCTGCTCGAACTCTCGAAATGCATAAAACAACAATAAAGCCAAGAATCACACCCCAAAACTAAATTGAATCAAAATATGAACTTCAAGTTTCCAAATCGCTCCGAACGCGCCGAATCATACTTAGACTATTCGGAATGACACCAAATTTTGTGTGAAAGTCTTAAATCACCAGACGAAACTATTTCTTGTCTCGAAATCCCATTTGGACCTCGATATTACCAAAACCTACTCCAAACCAAATTTAAAGAATTTCAAAACCTTCAAAGAACCAACTTTCATTATTAGGCGTCGAAACGCTCCCGAGTCATCCAAAACTCGATCCGAACATACGCCAAAGTCCAAAATCATCATACAAACCTATTGGAATCGTCAAATCCCGATTACGAGGTTGTTTACCCAAAATATTGATCAAAGTCAAACTTAGTCATTTTAGCCAACTTTAAGGAACTAAGTGTTCCGATTTCAATCCGAACTCTTCCGAATCTTGAACTAACCATCCCCGCAGGTCATAAAACAGTGAAAAAACCTACGAGAACTCTTATTTAGGGAAACATGGTTCTAAAATATAAAATGACCGGTCCGACCGTTACAACCTTGCCCTCTCTCTCCACTAGTCCACCATCATCCACCTTATTGTCTTAGTTTGCATTGCAGGACTAAATAGAGATTTCCTGAAAACCCCGAAATATGTGTCTGTTGCAATTTGAATAATTGCCATATAAAGAGGCTAAATAAAAAGGCTTAAAAAATGACTCTAATTAGAGCATGTGAAACGAATCGGAACGGGAAAAATCAAAAGCACGAGGGCTATGAAATAAAAGAATAACTAAAATGGATAAAACAAAACTGTGAAAGCAAACAGATTTGAGCTTAGCGGTTGAAACCATGGTTATTGATCTTTCTACAAAAATACCAAACCTAAAACTTCTAACATACCAATCAAGAGATCTGCAAAATCTTTGAGAATTTTTTGGATTTAGCTATGGATATTTGAGGAGGAACGAGAGTGAGTTGCAGCGATCGGCGTTCGCGATCCGTTTTCTTCAAGATATTTTGAGAATTGGAGGAGATTCAGCTATATCAGTGGAACGACGACGACGACCACTTTTATCGGCCCAAGATTCGTCATCACGACGGAGTTTGAAAGATGGCGCAGCTCGCAATGGTTGACGACAGAATGTGCGGGGGTTTGTTGATATTGCTCATGTGTGCTCCTGAATCTCCTTGTGTTGGCTGTGTATGAGTTGCAGACGGGACTTCACCGAAAAGCACTGAGGAGGAAACGCCGACGTCAACTGATGAAGGAAGGGCTTTTGGTATCTTTCGATACTATAAAGCCCCATAAATTTCTACCTTAAAAGTTTTATAATTACGGATTTAATAACATAATTAAGGTATTGGAATGGTATAAGGACCTACACGATCTAAACGGGATGCTTGGAACTATACCAATGGACACATAGTAAAAAGTGAAGTACTTTGGAGTTCCTAAAAGAAAGAGAAAAAAAAGAGAAAGAAATTATTGAATGGACCAATTACAAAACAAGTTGAGCCAAACTCAACGTGCCAATAATGTGGTTTCATGTTAAAAACCTAGCAGCAACCAACATATGAACTTTTAACAATTGAATCTTAAGCTAAGGGATTAAAAATAGAGGGTTAGTTCATACGTTGAAAACTAGAAACCAACGAAGTTCTTGGCACTCCTCTCAATCATCGAATTGTAAGAAACTTTCCTTTATTTTCTACTTTCTTCCTTATTTTCTTTCGTTAATTGTCCATAAGATTATTGGGATGATAAATTGTAGTTGTAAACAAGAGTTAGAGTTTGAGTGGTAAAGTGAGAAATTGGTATGTGATTGTGAGTTGGTAGAGCAGATGTCAAAGAAATCCCTAGTGGACGAAAGATATCCATGTCAAAGCAAAAAGATGGATCTACTGGTGATATTAGAAACTTTATATATCTATTCCACTTTCACGTTCTTGACCAAATACAGCTCTCTCAAGGAAGCAAATTTATCTAACCTTAAGCAATTTAAAATTTAAAACTTCTAGTTCCTTGTTTACTTTAAGTTTTTATCAACTATGTCCAGAAGAGTTTGATAGTAACTTAGAACTAATTCTAATAACTAAAATGCAATAGTGAATTTTATGATCAAAATTACATAGAAGGATTATCCATTGTCACACCTCCTTTTTACTACCGGAGGGGTATATAAGAGAGTTTTTTTCCAATTAAAGTGACATTATTCGAAATGAGATTATTTTATTTATTATTTTCAGAGTCGTCACTTGGAATAATTTATGGTGTCCCAAGTCACCGATTTATTTTTAAAATCCCAAATCGAGGAAAATCGACTTTATTTAAAAGTAAGGATCTACGAAACCAGAAATTCTAAGTAAGGAATTCTGTTAGCCCGAGAGAAGGTGTTAGGCATTCCCGGGTTCCGTGGTTCGAGCACAGTCACTTAACTATTAATATTGGCCTAATTATCTGATTAGTTACATGTTTTAAACATATTGTATATTTTTAACTTTATAACCGCTTTTAATTATTTTTGACCGCTTTTAGAATTTATGGAATTATTTGTTGAACAAGTTACGATTTGTCGTGCACTTGCCGTTTCGGGACACACCACAAACCACGCTACATGAAATGCACCCGTGATTCGTGATATGTTTATTTTTATTATTATTCGAAGTTATTATGATCGGGTCACATGAAATGCACACCCGAATTGAGGATTATGTACCATGACTATGCCATGGGAACCTTACCATGACTATGGTTTAAAATTAACTTGGGCAATTTTAGGAATTGGCCCAATTTTAAAAGAAACAAGACCAAAAATATATTTTTCGTAATTTTTTTCATTGTTTTTTTGTTTTTTTTCTTTTTCTTTAAAATTCTAAATCAATCTATTTTTATAGAAATTAAATTTTTTTATCTATTAAAACCACTAATTAACTTAAAACTAAAGAAAAATGCTAATTTTAAAGGCTAACATTTAAATATGTAAAAATGACCATTTTGTGATTTATTTGCTTAGTAAAATTAATTCCTACATGTAAATTGAATCTAAGATGGCATGAAATTAAAATGTGACAATTTTTTTATGATTTTTCTATGATTTTAAAATATTAAAAAGGCATGAAATGCAACTAAATGAAGAAAAGCTTCTAAAATCCATTAAAATTATTTTTGGTCTGTTTTTAGGAGTTATTTTCATGTAGAGCAAAAATTAGGTGCTCACAACTGCCCCTCTTTGCTCGAAAACATGAAAGAATTTTCGGGCAAAGATAAAGTGAGCAATTACGAGCAATTTTTGCTTATTTGAAACTCCATGGGAAGCATTTTTTGAAAAAAGTCTGACCGAACCTTGCTTCGGAGGTTGCCTACATATCCTTGGCTATAAAGTAATTAGGTCAGTGTAGTTCTGAAAGTTTTGATAGCTAGGACTACCAAAAAACTATAATTTACTGCTGTTGCTGCTGTTTCTGTTTGCTGAGCTCCTTATTACACCAAAATCAAAAATGAAAAGTTAAACTAGCTAAGCCTATCAACTACGAGTTACAAGATTCCTATCTATAAACCTTCTAAAGCTTGATCTTGAGTCTTGGCTAGTTCTTCCTACAGACTCTGTTCCAAATCTTGATGCTCGTTAGCTGCAAACACTAGTTCATTCTTTGTCAGCTTTTCGGATCAAGGTGGGACATGCAAAGCTCGTAACTTCAATCGTATCTTGAGCAGTCCACATCTTTTCTCCGCTTCTGCACTTGATGTTCATTTCTTTTATTGTTCTTTATTTTCTGTTATTCTGGATTGAGACTTCTTCTTTTGGTTATCTCAAACCCTGTGTCTTGAGATATAACCTGCTCAAACACCAAAACAAACAAACGAACGAAATATTTCTGCTCCAATTTTCACTAGGAAAATTTCGTGAGCTATTGTAACAAAATCTAAACTATTTCTTTATTGAAAGTAATTAAAACCGAGATTGTATGTCCCTGAGAAAAGAAATTAGGGAGTGGAGACCCTATATCTACAATCAAATCAATTGGGGATTGGAGGCCCTAAGTTGGGAATATTACCAGATTATGCTAGAAAAATGACCGGGTTATGCCGGAAAGGTCCTTGGGTTATGGTAGTGAAGGTCATTGGGTAATGCCTGAAAGGTCCACGGGTTATGCCGGGAAAGTCATCGGGTTATGCCGGAAAAGTTTCTTGGGTTATGCCAGGGAGGTCCACAGGTTATGCCGGGAAATCAACTAGGGAGTGGGATCCTATACTGGAAAAGGCTACTAGGTTATGCTGGCAGCGACTAGGGAATGAGAACCTATGTTGGAAAAATGTAGCTAGAGATTGGAGACCCTATGCTACCATGATTTTGAATTTTTCTTCTTCTTTTCTTTACTTTTTTTAATCTCACTTTCCATTTTATTTAGGAGAATGAATGAAGAGTTTGAAAAGGGACTTCCCTTTTTGGATTGTTGCTGCAAAGCTGTTTCTAGCCTTTGCACAGTTTCTTTTGGTTGCACTTGCTTCTTGCAAGGTTGCTTTTATTTTTAAACAAAGAACAATTGTTAGTTTGAAACGGTGGTTGGTTTTGTGGCCTTGAGTGTTTCAGTCACTTGATCTCGGCCCTTTTAACTGTAACTAGTTGTTTCTTGAATACCGATTGCATTTCTAACCCCGAAGGACCTCTGACTTTTCCAGACTTTACCATGAGGGTTGGTCGGTGGAACTCAACCTTATCGACTTTATTTCGCCTTCGGAGGCGCATTGGGGAACTTTTGGCTCCTCAAACTTTGTCGCAACGGCTAGTCACGTGGGACTTAGCCTTTTCCAACTTTATTTCACTTTCATAGGCCTTTCATTTTTGGCTTCTTTCTTCCAAATTTAGTTTCAGAGCATTTGGGATCCTTGAATTTTTCAAATCTTTGCCAAGACGGTTAGCCATGTGGGACTCAACCTTTTCAAATTCATTTGCCTTTATAGGCACTTCAATTTGATTTTCTCCTTTCAAGAGTTTTGATTTCGAAGCATCGACCGCCATGGCCAGTCGTGGTCAACTTATGCCCCTGACGAGGCTGGGTGCCTTTTTGCACATTAGCTCGCGTCAAATAAGAACCATGTAAATCAGTCTTGCCACACTTTCTTTGTCTTAGTTTCGGAACAGTGTTAGACCAAAGGGATTCAAAGAAAACAAACATTAGAATGGAGAATGAGTTTAAAACAAGAAGTGTCCCTTTCAAGGAAAGGAAAGAAGGACTTATCTGGAGTACATGCGGACTTCAATGAACATGACATGCCTTTTGGATTGGATGCCTCATCTGTATAAATCGTCCGACTCTCAAAAATTCATCACAACTTTTGCCTCAAAATTGAGAAACCTTGCCAGGACTTTGTCGATGCCGATGGCTGTGAGGATTCTCTTCTCGATCAGGGGAGCCCTTTTCGGGTTTTCACAACCTGACCTCTTTCATTTCTTTTCTCACTATCGCATTATAGTGCTCTTTGCGAGTTTTCACTAACAAGACTCTCTCATCTTCAATTTCTCTACTTACCATTGTCTTATGGTGCCCGTGTGGGTTTTCACCAATAAGACTCTCTCATTTTATTTCTCTCATTTTGATTGCATCGGATCCAAGTAGTTGTATTCTCTGATCCTTGAAAATTCTCACCGATTGATCAGAGGGATTTAAAGGATTTAGGTAAAAATGATTTGGATTTAATTACAACTTTGGAACCATTCAGGCGGGATCATCGCCGAACCATTATAACATCTTCCCCGGTTTCACTTTTGGGGGAATTTGGATTTTTATTTTGGTGTGAATGAACCCCAAAGAGATGCTGCCTACGTATCCTTTCGGAATCAAATCGAACGTAGTTCGGGGAACTTTATTTTTTGATTTTCTTTTGTTTTTCTGTTTTGTTTTCTCCTTGTTTTTCCTTTCCTTTTTCCTCTCTTTTTTTCATTTTTTTTGCATCTTTATTCTTCTTCTCTTTTTTTTTCATCATCATTTTTTTTCATTCATTTCATTTTTCTTCATATTTTTTAATAACACTTTCAGGTTCCAAAGAGGGTAATCAAAGAAGAGTAACCGACTCAAAGAGTTTGCAAAGGATTGATAGTGTTTGCGTAGGGAGAATAAAAGCCTTCTTCATCCCAACTGGAGAATATTTATGTTATATAGAGGATCCAACATAGTACATTTTGACTGCATTTGCATTGACAGTTATTTCAGGGACATTTCCTTCGATGTGTCCCAAGTACAACGCACTCTTTTGGAAGTACTCTTGTTGCAATGTATGGACCTTTCCAATCTAGAACCAATTTTCTTTCAGTTGTTCCAACTCTTTGTTTTATTTCCTTAAACTTATCTTTATTGCGATCTAATTCTTGATTCATTATTTCGATGTCTGATAGCCTTTCGATCTGGGCATGAAGTTCACAAGCATGTCATGTTATTGAAATCTACATTTAACAGAACTAAAAAGAGAATAAGAAAAATGGCAAGATTAAGAAAAGAGACATTCCTGGACAATGAAATATTAATTTTGTTTGATTTTTGATTTTATTTATTTGATTTTTTTTAATTTTTGAAGATAGAAGGGTTTACATCGGAAAGTAAGATATTAAAGTAAAACATCCGGATCACACCCTGAGATAATTTGGAAGCAGAAAGGATAGTAAGACTAGCTACTAAGACTCTTGTCTGATGGGGAACTTTCATGTTTGGCGACCATTTTTTGGCTTTTCTTCTGTCTCGACAATGGCTGCAATGGCCTTTAGTTCCAGATCAAATTCCTCATCTTCACAAAGCATTCCGACTATTGGCCCGCTGTTGTGGGCATGCAACAGATTGTTTATCATATCAAGAGCTTTTTCATCCTGAAAAATAATTCTTTTAGCTTCGACCAAATCTTCAACTTCCCTTTTGAGGGTCCAACAGTCCTCTGTACTATGTCTCACTGCTCCAGAGCGATACTCACATCTAAACTCAGCACGGTGCGTTGGGGACTCGAGGTTCGACCGGTTCGAGGCCACTGGCTGCAATATTTCTAGACTGATTAGCTTTTGGAACAAGCTTGAATACGATTCACCAATAGGGTTGAACTGATTCTTTCTGAAAGGATCTCTTGGGCGAGGATTGTATTGGGGATCATTTGGTTGAGGATTATATGGAGCTTGGTAAGGATGGGCATTTATGGGAGGTGAAGCTAAATTTTGTGTATAATATTGTGGCCGCGGGTAAGGTTGCGCGTTCATCACTGCATAGGGAGGCGGTGCCACGACATAAGCAACACCTTGAAGGATATAATAGTGTGGTGGGACCATAGGAGGCACATATGATTGGCTGAGTGACCTGCGGGCCCCCTTCAAGCTTGAAACCATCATGGCTCCCTCTTCAACCTCATTTCTGTTCATCAAACCCTCTGAACCATTCTGAGCAGCTTGTGATATGGCCTTAAAGGCAATATGACACAAGATTCGCCCTGTTTTTAAACCGTTTTCAACCATTTCCCCAATTTTGATAGCCTAAGCGAATGACTTACCCATACCAGACATCATGTTCTGGAAGTAGTCTGCCTCTAGGGCCTGTAGAAAGACAGTGACCATTTCAATTTCGTCAATTGGAGGCTTTACCCTGGCAGATTGCTCACGCTATTTAACAGCATATTCGAGGAAGCTTTCCGCGGTCTTCTTTTTCAAATTGGACAAAGAATTTCTATCAGGAGCGATGTCCACATTATACTGGAACTGGCGGACAAAATCTTGGGCCATATTGTCCAACACATGCTAATGAGTAATTTCTTAATCTGTATACCACTCAAAACCGATTCCGGTAAGGCTTTCCCCAAAATAGGCTATTAGCAACTCCTCTTTTCCACCAGCACCCCTTAACTGGTTACAATATTGTTTGAGATGAGCGACCGGGTCTCCGTGCCCATTGTACTTTTAAAATTTTGGCATCTTTAAGCCAGCTGGCAAGCAGACATAGGGAAACATACAAAGGTCAGAGTATGAGACACTCTTTTGGCCACTAAGACCTTGCATGTTTTTCAGGATTTGTTCCAGGCTCTTCATCTTCCGAGTCATTTCCTCTTGCGCAGGATTTCTAATGACCTTTTCTTGCTCTACCGAAAGATCATATTGTGGAGGTTGAGTGAAAGAGTATGGGGTCACATATGTTATTTCTGATTGAAGTTGTGGACCCTGAAAGGTGAATATTGGAGGCTCAATATACGACCGTAGTAAAGTGGGTTGTGCTCTAGTGCAGACTGGAGCTGCAGAGAACAATATTGGAGGTGCCCTAGAAACTGGCACCTAGGGGTGAACCACGGAAGGCATGTCAGGAAATTGGACGGCATTAGAGGATGCCCGTATGAGATGAGCGGGTTGGGCACAGGGGCGTTGGTAATCTCACCTGACCTGGGGATCAACTTAGGGAACCCAGGGATTGCACTTGGCGGTTCCCTATCGTTAGACCAAGCGTCCCACATTTCCAATATGCGGAGACACAATATCCTATTCTCTTCAGCAACTGCTGATTCTAGTTGTGGAATAGTTGGTGCTGGGCTATCCTCAAGACCGATGATTGGTAGATTGCTTACGGAGGCCATCTGTGCCTTTGGATCTTGTGAAGGAGGGGAGGCTAGACTACCATCAAAATCAACCACCAAAACCTGGCTAGTTATGCACAACCAACAACCTTGTTAGTTTTGAGACATTTAACATATAGGAAATCGCACGTTGGGATGCAATGCACCTAACAGTTAAAACGCTTCTACCATGTATTTGAACGGTTGCATGTTTCATCCCGGCCTTAACTAACCCTTTTCATTCTGTACCACTTTTCTTCATTTCTGCCTCTCTTTAATCACTCTTGATTTTTTCATCCCATTTTTGCCGCTCTTTTATTTTTGACACTCTCTTTTTCTCTTTTGTTTGTCACCTTTTTATATCTTGTCGCTCTCTTTTTTTCTTTCCTTTTTTTTCACTCTTTTTATTTTTTTCAATCTTGTCGATCTTGTGGCTATGATCGAATCCGATGGGGATTGCCTACGTATCATGACGCCGTACGAATTAGATCTTGCGTAGTTCGGGAAGATTGGGAATGGAGTAAATAAACTAACTCTTTTTTTTATAACAATAAGACCATGAAAGCTTTGAGGTAAAAGAAAATTACATTTTTTTTCAATTTTTTTTTTGCGATTTTCGGAAGAAATACTTTAAAAGAAGAAAGGAAATATATATTTTTTTGTTTTTTTGATTTTGATTTTATTTTTATTTTTTTGAAATAAAGACTTATAAAAATTCCTTTTCTTTTGATTTGAGCTTTGGGAATTTCAAAAGTAAAAGAAAGATATTTTTGTTTGAATTTTCATTTGTTTTCTCTCATTCTAAAGAAGAAAGAAAATATCTTTTTCTTTTTGAATTTTGGATATTGCTTCTTACTTTTCGAAAGAGGGGCTTTTAATAAAATATTTTGAATTTCTGAGTTTTTTTAATTATTACAAAAGTACTTCTAAAGAAAAACGAAAATATTTTTGGACTACAATTTTTAATTTTTATGACATTTACAAAAGAAAGAGTTTTAAAGGATGAAAAGAATATATATATATTGGATTCTTTCTCTTTTTTTCTGATTTTTATTTTAAATTTTTGGGAAAAATACTTCAAAATAAAGGAAACCTGTATTTTGGATTTCGAACTTAGACTGATTTTTCTTTTTATTTTTTTTTTCGTATGAAAGACTTCAGAAAGAAGGAAACTACTTTTTTTATTGAGTTTTAAAAAAAAAACTTCTTTTTTTTTTGAATTTTCTAAGGAAAGATTTCTAAAGAAGGAACTAAAGGAAACTATTTTTTAGATTTTGGAAAATTGGGGTCGGAACCGATGAGGTTTGCCCACGTATCTCACATCCGGTGAGAATCAGACCCGCGTAGTTCGGTCAGTTTTGACGGAACATAGAAACATGGCACTTGAAAATTTTGGCTCATTTTGAAATGACTTTTCTTTTTTCTTTTCAGAATTTCGGAAGAGTTTCAGGATTTTCAAATACCTACCTCACCCTTGTTTTTTTTTTAAAATTTTGTCTTTCCTATTCTAGAAGCCATTCAACATGCAAGACGAATCAAACAAATGCGCAAGTTGCACGTAAGATGCATTAGGATGGTCATTTTAATTTTTTGATACACCTGCACTAGACGGACCCAACCCCTATGTTGAGTCTCCAAAGTCAAATGCACATGATTCAAACAAACGTACCTACTAGGGATCCGGCATGAGGCTATGTTATTCTAGGTTTAAAACCTGGGTGTATTATTCTAGACCTGGCTTACCCAAGCGGACAACTCGAGCAGAGGGGGGACAACATACTGGTAACCAAAAGATCATCCAGCTTTGCAACTTGTCCGAACATCGTTCTAAATTGAGGTATGACACTAACAGAAAAGAAGTCACGCCAGTGTGCACTTCCCAGAAGATTAGAAGAGAAGGGTTTTGCATCAATTTATATACAGTTCAAATAATATCTAAGCGGTAAAAAATAACATTTAGCACATTAGGCTCAAACATGTAAAAAAAAATTAATAAATAAAGCCAAGTATAACAGTTATTCTATGCTCGAATTCTTGAACCCTAAACCAAAAGTTCTGGGTAGTTGATCCCCAGCAGAGTCGCCAGAGCTGTCACACCTCCTTTTTACCACCCGAGGGGTATATAAGGGAGTTTTTTCCAATTAAAGTGACATTATTCGAAATGAGATTATTTTATTTATTTTCTTCAAAGTCGCCACTTGGAATAATTTATGGTGTCCCAAGTCACCGATTCATTTTTAAAATCCCAAATCGAGGAAAATCAACTTTATTTAAAAGTCTGCGAAACCAGAATTCTAAGTAAGGAATTCTGTTTACCCGGAAGAAGGTGTTAGGCATTCCCGTATTACGTGGTTCGAGCACGGTCGCTTAACTATTAATATTGGCCTAATTATCTGATTAATTACATGTTTTAAAACTATTGTGCATTTTTAACTTTATAACTGTTTTAATTATTTTTGACCGCTTTTAGAATTTATGGAATTATTTCTTGAACAAGTTACGATTGTCATACACTTGCCGTTTCGGGACACACCGAAAACCACGCTGCATGAAATGCACCCGTGATATATTTATTTTTATTATTATTTGAAGTTGTTATGATCGGGTTACATGAAATGCACACCCGAATTGGGGATTATGTACCATGACTATGCCACAAGAACCGTACCAATAGTCACGATAGTTATTTAATCGCGTCTAAAGCAAACAACCATATTTAGAATTAAATTATTTCCTAAGTTTGGGATTTTTGTAAGGACAAAAGTTTCTTTTATAATGGTTCAATTAGCCAAAAATTGAAATTAAATTAACAATACAAGATAAGTAAGATTCTAATAAAAACTATAATACTACAAGACAAGAGAAAGTAAATGGAGTGCATAAAAGTGTGGCTACGTTACCGCCTTTGATCACATTTCCCATTTCTCTTTAATTCAATATCCAAAAATGCCATAGTTTCTGCTCATTTAACATCTCACAAAATGGAGGAAAGCCAAGAACGAGGTATGCTGAAACCAACATGAAAATCACCAGCATGTAGCTTTTAATATTATATTTGTGAAAGATAGATATCTGGTATGACTATTGCCATCAAAAACAAGTATATATGTATAGCGTCATGTAAGAAAAACAACAAAACTTAACACTTTGGCTATTAGCACACATAACAAAGTGAAATCTGGAGGAACCAATAATGATATTCGAGTAAAATAAAATTGCGCTATATTATAAGAAACATGGACAGGAAACTCAAAAGTGATTTATTATCTATTTCTTTCACCTATGTCCTCTACACTGCGCTAAAAAAATAGCTCTCAAAGACGTCATTTCCTAATAACAAAAGGGATCTTCCCTGTTTTCTCAATATAGATGTAGTGGCAAAGTGCAGGTTACTCTTTTGAACCAACAACGAGCAACAAAAGGGAAAGAACAAAAAAAAAATGAAATCTCCAGTACTTTATATAGCTCATTCAAACCAAATTGGGCCAAATTGAAAATGCCAAAACCAGTGAAGATGGACAATAAACATGGCATATTAACAAGACAATTTCGAACTAATCTAAAACAAGACAAATAAACAATAAAATCAGGAAAACGTGATTTCAAACTGGAAACGGAAACTTACGATTGCTAACAAAATTGAATCAGTAGGATTAGTAAATAATTAACTCAATCTCCCGAACAAAAGGAACTCACTTCAGTGTTCCAACATTCTTCATGTATGCGATAAAACCGGGGACCCGATTTCCCCGTCATTAGGTTGCTTTGCGGACATGCTTCTCGAGGTTCGATGCCGAGGTCGAGACCCACCCTCGGGAGCCGTCAGGTTCCGGCCCCCCCGGGGGGGGGGAGGGGGAGGAGGGAGGGGGAGGGGCAGTGCGTACTAACAGCTATAATAGGGGAGAGAGGAGTTCCCAAAGCATGCAGCTGATATTGACAGAGCCTAATGCTATCTAGTTGCCCCATCCCTCTACCTTTATAATTGATGCATTTTGTACTATGCTAGGATTTTCCCCTCCTATATAAGGGGGATCCTTGGCACTTTGGAAACTCGGCTGTTGCTCAAACTACTCTACACAAAATATACAAGAACTCTTTCTTTTCTCTCTAACATATTCTCCCGACACTATTGCTATTGCTTACTACTTCCATACTTGTTATTCATTTATTGCTTATTATTGGAAATAAAGAGTCTCCTTTAATTATATCCTAACTGTTAGCCCTTTCCCGGTTATCCCCGATAGCTCGAGCCCGAGCTCAGGCATCGACCTCGAGGCCCCTCATCGGTCAGTCTGAGGCCAGAATAGCAAAACTCCCTGGTTCGATTATAGTTCCATTTTAGCTTGTATTTCATCTTTATCTTCAGATATCTAGCATCAACTGCTTAACAACTAGCATAAAAACAAATCACGTATTTTTAGAGTCCCATCATTAAATTTAATTATTATTACCATCTTCACGGTAAACAGTTTGGCGCCCACCGTGGGGTTAAAAATAATAGTGATTATTTTATTGCTGGTTTAATTACACAACACAAGTTGCCTTTCACACTTTTCTTGTCCAAGATCTTCGATTTCAAGACAAAATGTCTAGCTCGGTGAACAGAGTGGAGAACAACAACCTTGAAAACCATAAAGAGAATGACATGACTACTCCAGATTTCGGTACGCCACCACAGAACTCAACCCGGGTGGAAGGGGAGACTCTCCGACACAATGTCCATATGATTATTGGAGGAACGAACGTTCCCCAAGGACCCATGTTCAAACGGAGGAGAACGTCCACCACATAAGAGGGATCGACCCAAAACCGCGTGCCCGAAGACACCCTCATGTTCAGCAAGGAGGACCTCGAGGCCATGAGAGAACCGCACAACAACGCACTGGTGATCTCGTTTCTTTTAAATAATACCAGGATAAAGTGCGTGCTCGTGGATCCATGCAGCTCGACAAACATAATTAGATCATAGGTAGTAGGACAACTGGGGCTGCTCGATCGAGTCGCCCATCCCTCGAGTCCTCTACGGCTTCAACATGACCGACGAAGTAACGAAAGGAGAGATCACCCTCCCGATCGACATGTCCGGCATGATTCAGAACACCGAGTTCCAAGTCATCGACGACAGCATAAGGTACAATGCATTGCTTGGAAGGCCTTGGATACACAGCATGAGGGTAGTACCGTCAACCTTACACCAGGTGATAAAGTTTCCCACGAAGGACGGCATAATGACCATACATGGAGAACATCGGGAAGCGAAAGAAATGTTCGCAGTCCACCATAAGGCGCCGATCCCCACACACCCGATCTCAGATGAGGTTAGGAACACACAAACCCCCGAGGACAACGAAGATGATTTCTTCGCTCCTCGAACCTTCATCGCCCCCGAGGAATTGGACATGACTATATCGACAGTCTAAGAGATGGAACAGACCATTTTAATCGAACACCTCCTGGATCGTAAGGTATACCTGGGAACGGGGTTAACCCCCGAACTCAGGAAAGGGTTCATTAAATTTCTTAATAACAATATCGACTGCTTCGCTTGGTCCTACTTAGATATGACAGGAATCCCGCCAGAAATAACCTCCCACAGGCTGAGCGTCGATCCCAAATTTAAGCCTGTAAAGTAGAAGAGAAGACCACAATCCGAGGTAAAACATACCTTCATCAAAGAAGAGGTAACGAAACTTCTTAAAATAGTATCCATTAGAGAGGTAAAGCACCCCGAATGGCTGGCCAATGTAGTAGTAGTGCCTAAAAAGGGAAACAAGCTAAGAATGTGCGTAGATTATAAAGACTTGACTAAGGTGTGCCCTAAGGATTCCTTCCCATTGCCTAATATCGATCGTCTGATCGATGCTACGGCCGGCCACGAGACCCTCACCTTTATCGATGCCTACTCGGGGTATAGTCAAATCCAGATGAACCCCGAGGACATGGAAAAAACCTCGTTCATCACAAAGTATGGTACCCACTGCTACAACGTAATGCCCTTTAGGCTAAAAAATGCAGGGGCAACGTACTCGTGCCTAGTTTATAAAATGTTCGAGCATCAAGTAGGTAAATCAATGGAGGTATATATTGATGATATTCTAGTTATGTCCCTGTGCGTAGAGGGCCATTTGACTCATTTGCAGGAAACTTTTGATATCCTCAGAAGTTACAACATGAAGCTCAACCCCGAGAAGTACGCCTTCGGAGTGGGTTCGGGCAAGTTCCTAGGATTTATGGTATCAAACAGGGGGATCGAGATCAATCCCGACAAAATGAAGGCCATCGAAGAAATCACGTTGGTGAAAAATGTAAAGGCCGTACAACGGCTAACAGGGCGGATAGCGGCCCTAGACAGATTCATATCAAGGTCATCAAACAAGAGCCATCATTTCTTCTCTTTACTCAAAAGAAAGAGCAACTTTGAATGGACTCCAGAATGACAACACGCCTTAGAGGAACTAAAACGATACCTGACTAATCCACCTTTGGTGCATACGCCAAAGGAGGATGAAACACTATACCTATACCTGGCCGTATCTAAATAGCGGTAAACGACATACTGGTTCGAGAGGAGTAAGGTACACAATTTCCTGTTTATTATGTAAGCCGGACCCTGGAGGATGCCGAAACCCGGTATCCCCATCTAGAAAAATTGGCTCTCGAGCTAATAAGCACCTCGCGAAAGCTGAAGCCCTATTTTCAATTTCAGAGTATCTGCATTCTATCGACGTACCCCCTCTGGAGCATACTGCATAAACCCGAGCTATCAGGATGATTGACTATCAAGTCCCAAATTCTGGCGGACTTCATTGCCGATTTCTCGCCCTCCCTCGTACCCGAGGTAGAGAGGGAACTTTTATTAAATCAGGCACGTCTTCTGGGGTATGGACCCTATTCACAGACGGCGCCATAAACATAAGAGGATTGGGGCTCAGTATAGTCCTAAAGCCACCCGTTGACGGCATAATCAGACAATCCATAAAAACCGAAAATTGACTAACAATGAAGTCGAGTACGAGGCTATGATTGCAGGTTTAGAACTGGCCAAAAGCTTGGGAGCCAAGACCGTCAAGGCGAAATGCGATTCGCTAATCGTAGTAAGCCAGGTGAATAGGAGCTACGAAGCTCAAGAAGACAAGATGTAGAGGTACTTGGACAAAATCCAAATCGCACTGCGTCGTTGCAAAGAATGGACCTTAGTCCATGTACCTCGAGAGCAGAACAGCGAGGCCGATTCCTTAGCATACCTAGGATCTTCTGTTGAAGAAGAGGACCTACTCCCAGGGGCTGTTGTCCAATTGATTAATCAGTGGTCGAGGAAGGTCTCACAGAGATTAATTCCACCAGTCTAACGTGGGATTAGAAATAAGTATATTGATTATTTAAAAGACGGGAAGTTGCCCGTAGATCCAAAAGAATCGAGGGCCCTGCGAACCAAAGCAACCCGTTCTCGCTCGACAAAAATGAGGCTATGTACAGGAGAACAATCGATGGCCCCCTGGCGGTATGCCTAAGGCCAGGTGACACAAATTATGTACTTCGAGAAATTCACGAGGGTACTTGTGAAAATCATTCTGGCGCTGACTCCTTATTCCGGAAGGTGATCAAAGCAGACTACTATTGGGACAACATGGAAAAAGACACCAAAGAATTCATCCGAAAGTGCGACAAATGCCAGAGATTTGCTCCCATGATTCACCAACCCGGCGAGCAACTACATTCTGTTTTATCCCCATGGCCATTCATGAAATGGGGAATGAACATTGTTGGCCTTTTGCTGATGGCACCAGGTAAAACTAGATTCATTTTATTTATGACTGACTACTTTTCAAAATGGGTGGAAGCACAGGCCTTCAAAAAAATAAGAGAAAAGGAAGTCATAAATTTCATATGGGATCACATCATATGCCGATTCAGAATCCCGTCCGAAATAACGTGCGATAATGGGAGGCAATTCATCGGGAGCAAGGTAACACAGTTCCTTGAAAATCACAAAATCAAGAGAATCCTGTCGACGCCTTACCATCCATGTGCAAACGGTCAGGCCGAATCCACAAATAGAACCATCATTCAGTACTTAAAAAAGAAATTGGAGAGCGCCACGGGAAAATGGAGAGAAATGCTGCCCGAGGTGCTATGGGCATATTGAATAACTTCAAAATCAAGCACAGGGGAAACACCTTTCTCTCTAGTATACGACGCCAAAGCTTTGATACTAGTGGAAGTCGGAGAGCCGAGCGCTAGATTCTAGCACACTATTGAGGGCTCGAACACCGAGGCCATGACAACGACCCTCGAACTACTGGATGAAAAGTGAGAAGCCTCGCTGATCTGGTTGGCTGCCCAGAAGTAGAGAATCAAAAGATATTATAACAGGAGAACAAATATCCGGTATTTCGGGATCGGGGACTTAGTCCTAAGGAAGGTCACTCTCAACACCCGAAACCCTAATGAAGGGAAGCTGGGCAGAACTGGGAAGGACCGTACCATGTCCTCGGAATAGTCGACAAGGGATCTTATAAGCTCGGCACCATGGAGGGCGAACAACTGGAATAAATCGATGCTAAAATAGTATTACTGCTAGGGCATCCGATTGAAAAATTCCGTATATATCCTCGAGCAAGCGTTGCACTCTTTTCCTTCAACCGTATTTTGTCCCAAAGAGGGTTTTAACGGCATGGTTTTTAATGAGGCAACACCTACATGATATCTAAGGGGAATACAACAAGCGTTCGAGGCTTCCTTGCAATCAACCCCGAAAACTGAAGGGCACCCCCTGAAAGGTCACCCACTCGGAAGAACCGAGGAGCGCCAGACAAGATTCAAATAGGAAAATGATGTACTGGGCCAAACGGTTGAATGATCTGTGCCCGTATGAGCTGGACCCACGGCAACAAAATGACATGTACTTATGCCAAGCAATCAAAGAATATCTTTTGCCAAAGCACGTCATACACCAAAGAAAACTCAACATTTTCTCAACAAAGATTCCTCTACCAAAAGCGCCTTGAGTACTCGGAAACTGGCGTCAATAACTCGGCACCTACATGACCTTAGGGTCGGAATCTCCGAAATCGTAAGCCCTCGATGAGGCAATTTCGAGCTCTCGAGTAACGGCTCCCGAGCCAAAGCAAACTGGATAGCTTGGAGACTGTCACAAATCGCCATTCGTTAAAAAATCCGAGTCCATTAGACCCCAAGCGGGCAAACTTTCTCAAAAAACTCGCACCGGGTGTCAACAACTACACCTGTAAGACCTCAACGGCATGGAAAACCTGTAAGACCTCAATGGCATGGAAAAACCTGTAAGACCTCAACGACATGGAAAAACCTGTAAGACCTCAACGGAATAAAAATACTATAAGACCTCAAGCAAGGCATGAATCATACTTGTACAAAGTATCAACAAAACTGTAAGGCCTCAAGCAAGGCATGAATCATACTTGTACCAAGTATCAACAAAACTGTAAGACCTCAAGCAAGGCATGAATCATACTTGTACCCAATATCAACAAAACTGTAAGACCTCAAGCGAGGCATGAATCATACTTGTACCAAGTATCAACAAAACTGTAAGACCTCAAAAGGCATGAAAATTTTGTAAGATCTTACTAGAGGCATAAACTTAATCCCAAAGTTTAGGCTATATGTCGCATTTGTAAGACTCCCAAAAGGGCATAACCTCGATGTATACGCCTCAACTACTACACTAAGGATCAAACATGGCTCCGGCCAAACACAAATGACTACCATCATACGACTACACCAGCCGAATTAACACGACTCGGGGATTCCTGACCGTCGCTAAAAAATCATAGGCCATTACTTTGAATCTACTTCGAAAAAACCGGTTAAACATGCTACTCTTGACAGGCAAAAGAGCTTCGACCATGTCAGCTCCAAATCACAAGGCTTCGAGCTACTCAACCTACGAGCCAAACCTTCCGAGGTGCTCGAACATCGTTGCAAACAACTTGAAATTGAGGTTCTTCGTGAACCGACGATGGGTCAGGCAAAATCATTTCAAAAAGTCCTTAACTAGAGGAAAACAAAGACTACATATGCCTAAGGTCAATGCGTAAGAGCCATTGTCGCCAGCCTAATGATCCCCAGGGCCACACATACTAAAAGGTCGCAACAACTAAAAGCAAAAGAGCCACTGTCACCAGCTTATGATTTGAAAGCTTGAGGGTCATAATGAGCTCAAGTCGTAACTCGATTTGGAGACCGGACCCAAAATAGTTAACTATACATGCCTAAGGGCAAAGCGAAAGAGCTATTGTCGCCAGATTAATGAGCCTCAGGGCCACATATATAGAAGGTCATTTCGACCCAAGGAATAAGAGCCATTGTCGCTAGCCCACACAAATACAAACTTGAGGGTCAATCCGGAAACAAAACGACATGTACTTATGCCAAGCAATAAGAGAATATCTTTTATCAAAGCATTTCATACTCCAAAGAAAACGCAACGTTTTCTCAACAAAGATTCATCCACCGAAAGCGCCCGAGGAGATTGGCGTCAATAACTCGGCACCTACATGACCTCAGGGTCAGAACCTCCGAAATTGTAAGCCCTCGATAAGGAAATTCCGAGCTCTCGAGTAACGGCTCTCAAGCTAAAACAAACTCGATGACTCGGAGACTATTCGTTAAAAAACCCGAGGCTGTAAGACCCCAAGCGGGCAGACTCGGTCTCAAAACACTCGCACCGAGTGTCAACAACTACACCTGTAAGACCTCAACGACATGGGAAAACCTGTAAGACCTCAATGGCATAGAAAAACCTGTAAGACCTAAACGGCATAAAAAAACTGTAAGATCTCAATGGCATGAAAATACTGTAAGACCTCAAACAAGGCATGAATCATACTTGTACCAAGTATCAACAAAACTGTAAGACCTCAAGCAAGTCATGAGTCATACTTGTACCAAGTATCAACAAAACTGTAAGACCTCAAGCAAGGCATGAATCATATTTGTACCAAGTATCAACAAAACTGTAAGACCTCAAAAGGCATGGAATTTTTGTAAGACCTTACTACAGGCATAAACTCAATCCTGAAGTTTAGGCTATATGTCGCATTTGTAAGACTCCCGAAAGGGCATACCCTCGATGTATACGCCTCAACTACTACACTCAGGATAAAACATGGCTCCGGCCAAACACAAATGACTACGGTCATATGGCTGTGCCAGCCGAATTAACGCGATTTGGGGATGCCCGACCGTCACTACAAAATCATAGGCCATTACTTCGAATCTACTTCGAAAAGAACCGGTTAAACAGGCTACCTCGACAAGCAAAAGAGCTTCGATCATGTTAGCTCCAAATTACAAAGTTTCGAGCTACTCAACCTATAAGGCAAACCTTCTGATGTGCTCGAACATCACCGCAAACGACTTGAAATTGAGGTTCTTCCCGAACCGACAACGGGTCAGGCAAAATCATTTCAAAAAGTTCTTAAAGAGAGGAAAAGAAATACTATATATGCCTAAGGGCGTAAGAGCCATTGTCGCCAGCCTAATGAGCCCCAGTGCCACACACACTAAAAGGTCGCAACGACCAAAAGCATAAGAGCTAAGGGCAAAGCTGTAAGATCTCAAAAGACTCACACCGAGTGTCAACAACTACACCTGTAAGACCTCAACGGCATGGAAAAACCTGTAAGACCTCAATGGCATGGAAAAACCTATAAGACCTCAACAACATGAAAAAACTGTAAGATCTCAACGGCATGAAAATACTGTAATACCTCAAGCAAGGCATGAATCATACTTGTACCAAGTATCAAAAAAACAGTAAGACCTCAAGCAAGGCATGAATCATACTTCTACCAAGTATCAACAAAATTATAAGACCTCAAGTAAGGCATGAATCATACTTGTACCAAGTATCAACAAAACTGTAAGACCTCAAAAGGCATGAAATTTTTGTAAGACCTTACTACAGGCATAAACTCAATCCCGAAGTTTAGGCTATATGTCGCATTTGTAAGACTCCCGAAAGGGCATACCCTCGATGTATACGCCTCAACTACTACACTCAGGATAAAACATGGCTCCGGCCAAACACAAATGACTATAGTCATACGGCTTCACCAGCCGAATTAACGCGACTCGGGGATGGCCGTTCGGCACTACAAAATCATAGGCCATTACTTCGAATCTACTTCTAAAAGAACTGGTTAAAAAGGCTACCCTCGACAGGCAAAAGAGCTTCGACAATGTCAGCTCCAAATCACAAGGCTTCATGCTACTCAGCCTATGAGCCAAACCTTCCGAGGTGCTCGAACATCACTACAAATGACTTGAAATTAGGTTCTTCCCGAACTGACGACAGGTCAGGCAAAATCATTTCAAAAAGTCCTTAACGAGAGGAAAACAAATCCTATATATGCCTAAGGGCAAAGCATAAGAGCCATTGTCGCCAGCCTAATGATCCCCAGGGCCACAAATACTAAAAGGTCACAATGATCAAAAGCGTAAGAGCCACTATCGCTAGCTTAAGATTTGAAATCCTGAGGGTCAAAATGAGCTAGAGTCGTAACCTGATTCGGAGACCAGACCCAAAATAGTTAGCTATACATGCCTAAGGGCAAGGCCTAAGAGCCATTGTCGCCAGCTTAATGAGCCTCAGGGTCACACGTATAGAAGGTCGCTTCAACCCAAGGCATAAGAGCCATTGTCTCCAGCCCACGCAAATACAAACTTGAGGGTCAATTGTGCTCGAGTCGAAACCCGACTCGGAGACAGAACCCAAAATAGTTAATATACAAATGCCCAAAGGCAAAGTGCAAGAGCCATTGTTGCCTGCCCATGCAAACACATAAACTTGAGGGTCGTATAATCTTGAGTCGAAGCCCGACTCGGAGACTAAACCCCAAAATAGTTGAGCAAAACGTAAGAGCTCTAACACTAGCTTATACTAAAGGTTGCATCGACCAGACGCGTAAAAGCCCTCGAGCCTGCCTAACGAGCCCCAGAGCCGTGTCACGAATCTAAAGATTCTTGCTAACTCTAAAAAAGGATTACACGGTTTAATTTCGGACAAAAACGGGAGTGGAAGAAGAAAAACCACAGGGTTTACTTTATACATATACCAGTATGAAAGTACTATATGCAAATAGGAAAATCAACAAGATCCTAATCCATTGCCGAGCCTACATTCTCAATGGCTCCCCAAGGGTTGTACCCTGACAGCTACGAGTCCACCAACGACCCCTTCTCAATGGCATCTTCCCTCTCTGGGGATCCACCCTCATTTTTAGCATCACCCGAGTTGTCATCCAACACACCTCCAACGATCTGCTTTCTAGAATCCGACCAAGCATGATCCGCAGCTCGAGGTATATTCGGGCTAACCTCCGCAGACACCCTCTCAATGCGAGCATTTGCGACAATAGCTTCCTCCCTATGCGAGGACACAAGTGCCTCAGCTTTGGCTTTGATCTGAGATAGTGCATCCACCAGTTCGAAATGGAGACCTATGTACTTGTCACTATCCTCCTTCACATCCTGGAGCTGACGCTCAACCAAGGTTACCTTCCCCTGGAGGGTGTCCCTCTCGGAAGTTATTTCCCTTATATACCGACTGAGCTCGGAAATTTAAGCATCTCTGGCATCAAGCTCCTCTCTCAGCAGGGCATTTTCCTTCTCAAACTGCACAAATCAGGCCCGAGATGTTAAAAGCAATAGAATCTCACAAAGATTCAAATAATAGTAAATGGGGGATGAGTAACCTGCTTGTTAATATAGGCTTTTTCACACATACGAACGTTCACCTTATCTTGGTACTGGGGTTGTAAAGCACTTTATCCTAAAGCCACGAAAAAGGACAAGTTAGAAAAACAAAGATCGGAGAAGCCCAGAGCTGCGGATGGGGTTAGTAAAAATTACCCGCTCGCAAAGTCTGCCCATCTCACCAAAAACAAATGAAGCATCAACCTCGGGACTTCCCTCGAGAATGGTTGGCAATCTCTCGAGCGCATCTCTGCCTTTGACTAGTGCCCCTACATAAGAGGGTCCTTCTCGTGGGGCATCTTGCACTCCATGAGGCTAGGATCACTCCCTGAAGGGAATCAATAACGATCAAAGAGTTGACAGGATCAGTCAAAGTCTCCATCCCATGTTTACCCTGGACCCTAAAGCTCGGCCCCTCTAAACTACCTACCAAAGGCACCTCAATTCGGGCGGAATCCTGGCCGCCAACCAACTTTGGGGTAGTACTCGATACTCTATCCAATGCCTCCCTGCCACAAAGATGGACCGCAGTGGAAATATGCTTCGATTCGGAAGCCCTCACCCCAACGGCCCAAGGATCGGCCGAGTCTATACACTCCTCGGGGGCCATTGAGAAGTGACTTTCCCCATCGCCTTCAACTCAAGGGTTTACTGCCGTCTTCGGGGTTAGAGCTGACGGGTCGACATTGGATCCTTCCGCCTTAACCCTCTTGAACTCCGGCGGCCCGACCAACTGACCCCACTGCCTTCTCATCTTTTCACTAGGCACTAGGGCGTCCCCATCAATAGGCGATGCCTCTTTTGTCAAAGGGACTTCCCCCAGACCTACACAAATGCAGAAGTTGGACACAAAAAACGAAGAACGCTACTAATTGCGATTTGCATCAAAGGATGTGGATGCAGCAAGGTTCGGAGCTTACCATGACCTTTGGCTTCCCACTAGGCTCGGGATAAATCTATCCACACTCGTTCCGCATACAGGAAAATCAAGTATAGGCGGCCGACCCAATCTTAGAGGTCCAAAACTACACCAGGGTAGTTTGCTACGATAAAAACGCAAGATAAATAGATTTAGATTCTTGGAGAAATATTGCCAAAGAGAAGCGAAAGAAGATCCGACAACACGTTTGCTTACGCCCAGCGTTCAATCTCTTGGGGAACGACATCTTTTCCACCGGGATCAGGTCAGAAGTTCTCTCTCAAATGAATCGGCTTGCCCATCTCTCATTCCAGAGCTCCTCAGTGCAGGCAAAAAGGGACCTCGGGGCTCCACAGTGAACTTTTATTAAGCCTCCACGGAGGAGATAAGGATTATACATCCAGATCAGGTGGTTGAGGGTGAAGGGTATCTCCTCTATCATGTTCGTGTAATGCCTGATCATATAAAAAATGCGCCAGAATGAAGGATGAATTTGGCCAAGGGTTACCTGATAACATCGACATAAATCGAGAATCACGGGGTCGATCGGGGGCGAGGATGGCCCCACCGGCCCCAAGGTGAATGGATAGGTGTACACACTCAAAAAGCTGGCTTTATGAGCTGTAATATCTTTTTCTCGATCAGGAATCTCCATGAGCACGGTATCCCCCCAACGACAGTCAGCCCTCACTTTCCCGATGTCTGTTACCGAGCTAATATACCGAGTCACGGGCTCACGATGCTCTGGCTTCAAGGAAGGTCTCTCGATCTTGAAATTGGAGGTCATCGCAAAAGATACTAGGACGCATTCCTCAGCACGAAGAGGTGTGGCCACTTTACCTTTAGAAAGAAGCGAAGAGGATGAGCCCGCAACCTCCTGGGAAGCAAAGGTGGAAGTTTTCGCCATCCCTAGAAGATTCTGGAGGAAGAAAAAGAGTTGCGTTCCTGAGAGAGAACGAGAGCAAAGAAATAGTGAACCGTTTCAGGGATTTGGGCACGTAATAAGTTATAGAAAAGAAGGGGAGTATTTATAAAAGCACTGTGTGTGCATTGAAGTAGGCCAAGAGGCATCCAACTGCCCTAGGCAATGCGGGAACCTACAAGAGCAGCGTGTGTCATCTTGTGGCCGTTGCCAATTGCAAGAATATCGAAGGAGGAAGAAATTCAAGGTCGTTTCTTATCGTTTCTTATCACTTTTACTCTAAGAAAAGCGGAGACTATCTGTATGCCGTAAAATCGGGAGCTTGATTTCCCCGTCATTAGGTCGCCTCGCAGACATGCTTCTTGAGGTTCAAAGTCGAGGTCGAGACCCACCCTTCGGAGCCGTCGGGTTCCGGCCCCCGGGGGGAGGGGGCAATGCGTACTAACGGCTATATAGGGGAGAGGGGAGTTCCTAAGGTACACAGTTGATATTGACAGAGCCTAATGCTATCTAATTTTCCCTATCCCTCTACCTTTATAATTGATGCATTTTGTACTATGTTGGATTTTTTTCCTCCTATATAAGGGGGATCCTTGGCACTTTGTAAACTCGGCTATTGCTCTAACTACTCTACACGAAATATACAAGAACTCTTTCTTTTCTCTCTAACATATTCTCCTGACACTATTGCTATTTCTTACTACTTTCATACTTATTCTTCATTTATTGCTTGTTATTAGCCATAAAGAGCCTCCTTTAATTATATCCTAACTGTTAGCCCTTTCCCGGTTATCCCCGATAGCTTGAGCCCGAGCTCAGGCATCGACCTCGAGGCCCCTCATTGGTCAGTCCGAGGCCAGAATAGCTAAACTCCCCAGTTCGATTATAGTTCCATTTTAGCTCGTATTTCATCTTTTATCTTAAGATATCTAGCATCAACTGCTTAACAACTAGCATAAAAATAAATCACGTATTTTTATAGTCCCATCAACAAATTTAAGTGTTATTACCATTTTCACAGTAAACACTTCATATCAAATAAAAGAGCTTAAGTTTCTAAACATTCTTTTACAAAACAAGCTAAACAACAACCAATAATTCCATAAAACAACAGACCTGGGAACCATTTTTATGAAAAACATACCTCGCCGCGCGCAAGGTTCAATTTTAGAAGAGAAGAAAGCCACATAAAGTTGGAATCGACAAGCTTGAAGCTCGGCAACAACAGAATCAACAAATACAACAGCAAATAGCACTTCTTACAGCTCCAATACCACTCGAAATTCTAGAAAATTGAAGTAAAAGAGCAGAAGTTCTAATAGCTTTCAAGTCTTCCTTTGTTTTCTATTTTGGTTTTGTTTTTTGAAACTCTTTTTGAATTTTCAGAGCTAGACTTGGTTTTTGTCCTAAGGGGGTCTCATCTTCTATTTTTTGAGGATGGAAGAAAATGAGCGTCGTTCTTCTTGTAAAAGGGGGGGAGAGGGTCTTCTTCTTTGCGGCAATTTGGGTGGTTTGACGAATAAATGAAGAAGAAACAAGGAATAGGAGGTGCGCCGTTGGTTTCTTCAAGTTTCTGGGGTTTTGATTTTTTGTAGTGAAGAAGGGAAAAGCTGCGCTTAGTTGAAGGGGAGGGTCTCTGATGTTCTCCTCTAGGGTTAAAGGAATATGAGGGGTTTTAATGAGGGGATTTGGGTCATGGGAATTGGGCTGAAGGAATTTGGTTCATGGGAATTGGGCCGGGGTTTAAAATTAACTTGGGAAATTTTAGGAATTGGCCCAATTTTAAAAGAAACAAGACCAAAACTATATTCTTCCTATTTTATTTTTTTTCCTTTTTCTTTAAAATCCTAAATCAATATATTTTTGTAGAAATTAAAATTCTTTATCTATTAAAACCACTAATTAACTTAAAACTAAAGAAAAATACTAATTTTAAAGGCTAAACTTTAAATATGTTAAAATAATCATTTTTTCTGATTTTTTGTTTAATAAAATTAATTCTTATATGCAAATTGAACCTAAGATGGCATGAAATTAAAACGTTATAATTTTTTATAATTTTAAAATATTAAAAATGCATGAAATGCAACTAAATGAAGAAAAACTTCTGAAATCCATTAAAATTATTTTTGTTCTATTTTTAGGAGTTATTTTCATGTAGGGCAAAAATTAGGTGCTCACATCCATTTGGTTAAAGAGACCATTAAAAAGAGAAAATATTCCAAACACAATATCCTTAGGAATTGGATCAAGTGTACTAATGCATAAACAGATAAATAACATTACAGAACTTAGTAGTGGCATATTGAATTGAGAAATGGAACTTAATAGTTATGAATTGACGTGCTTAAGCCTATCATTGTAGATTTTAAGTTGATGAATACTCATGGAACTACTATCCTGCATCAATACTGCACCAAGCCCAATATGCGATGCATCACAATACACGATATAAGATCCCGAATCCGTGGGTAATATTAACACTGGAGCTGTAGTCAAGGCAGGCTTGAGCTTCTGAAAGTTCAACTCACACTCATCAGGCCACCTGAATGGGGCACCCTTCTAGGTCAATCTAGTCAATGGGGCTACAATGGATGAAAACCCCTCCACAAACCAATGATAATAATCCACCAAACCCAAGAAGCTCCGAATCTCTGTAGATGAAGTAGTCTAGACCAGTTCTTAACTGCCTCAATCTTCTTAGGATCCACTTTAATGCCCTCGACAGATATAACATGTCCCAAAAATGCAACCGAGTCCAACCAAAACTCACACTTTAAAAACTTGGCGTACAACTGGCTATCTCTCAGGGTCTAAAGTACCACCCGAAGATGCTGCTTATGCTCCTCTCGACTGCGGGAGTAGATTGAGATATCATCAATGAAGACAATCACAAAAGAATCCAAATAGGGCTTAAATACCCGATTCATCATAAATGCTGCAGGCATTTGCCAAGCCAAATGACATCACTAGGAACTCATAATGCCCGTATCAAGTTCAGAAAGTTGTCTTAGGGACATCCGATGCCCTAATCTTTACTTGATAGTAGCTACATTGCAAATCAATATTCGAAAACAATTTGGTTCCCTGGAACTGACCAAATAAGTCATCAATCCTCGGCAAAAGATACTTGTTTTTGATGGTGACTTTCTTCAACTTTCGATAATCTATACACATCCTCATCAAACCTTCATTCGTCTTCACAAACAACATTGGCACACCCCAGGGCGAGACACTAGGACTAATGAATCCATTATCAAGCAAATCCTGCAACTGCTCCTTTAGTTCCTTCAACTTAGGTGGCGCTATACAGTATGGTGGAAAGAAATGGACCGAGTGCCCGGAGTCAAGTAAATACAAATCAATAGCCCTATCGGGTGGCATCCCCGACAGATCTATTTGGAAACACCTCTGGAAACTAATGCACAATAGTTACTGAATCCATGGAAGGAACCTCTGCACTAGAATCATGAGCATAGACCAAATATGCTAGACATCCCCTCTCGACCATATGCTAAGCCTTCACATAAGAAATAACTTTGATAGTAGAATGGCCAGGAGTCCCCCTCCATTCTAATTAAGGCAACCCTAGCATGACTAAGGTCACCGTCTTGGCGTGACAATCCAATATATCATAATTGGGTGACATCCAATCCATGTCCAAAATAACATCAAAGTACACCATATCAAGAAGTAGGATATCTAGACTAGTCTCAAGGCTCCCGATAGAAACCACAAATCAGCAATAAACACAATCTACAACAATAAAATCTCCCACAGGCATGGACACATATACATGAGCACTCAAATAATCACGAGGCACAATCAGATATGAACCAAAATATGATGATACGTAGGAATAAATAGAGCTCGGATCAAATAGAACTGAAGCATCCTTATGGAAAATTGGAAAAATACCGGTTTTGACGGTATCATATGACTAGGCCTCAGGTCTAGCTGAGAATGTATAAAAATGGGGCTAGGCCCCACCACTCTGAACTTCGCCCCTCGGGCGACCCATAGCTGGCTGGCCTGTACCTCTAATGGCCTAACCTCTACCTATAACAACCCGAACCATGCCTCTTGTTAGTTGTGTGGGCGGTGGAGCAACCAGTGCCAGCATGATGGCACGATAACCTTGCTGACGTCTGCTACTCATCAATCTAGGGATACCTCCTAATATGACCTATGCCCCCAAACTCAAAGCACTTCCTCGACTGTTGAGGTTGTTGAAGCTGAGACTAACCCTGACGGCCCAAATAGCTGCTATAATAAGTCTAAAGTGGTGGTGCACTGAATGCTGGCTGCTCGAGACGAGACCCACAAGAACCGCGACCACCTGAAGCACCGTGGGCTACCTGAAGAGATGACTGAATCAGCCTAGGAGGATGGCCTCTACTAAAAGAACCTCTGCCTCCAGATGAGGCACCACTGAAGCCACCAAAATGACGGGACCTCTTCTTAGATGTCGACCCTCTATCATGACCATGAACCATCTCGATCCGTCTAGCAATCTATATGGTCCTCTAGAAAGAAATATCATCTCCCACCTCCTTAGACATATAAAGCCTAATGTCGAAGGTAAGACCATTAATAAACCTCCTCACCCTCTCTCTATCCATAGGAATCAACATATCTGCATGACGAGTGAAGTCTACAAATTTGGTCTCATACTGGGTGACGGTCATGCCACCTTGCTAAAGGAGCTCAAACTGCCTACGGTACACCTCTCTTAGAATGAAAGCAATAAACTTCTCCAGAAATAGCTGCTACAACTGATCACAGGTAGGTGAAGGTGAACCAACTGGTATACTCTATTCAAAATTCTTCCACCACCTCTTGGCAGAATTGTTCATTTGGAACACAGCAAAGTTGACCCTATTGGTCTCAACAATACCCACGTTGCGCAACACCACGTGGCAGTAGTCCATGTAATCTTGTAGGTCCTTAGAGGGTGCACCGCTATAATGAATATGAAAGAGCTTGATGAACTTATCCAACCTTATCAATCCCTTAGAAGACATCGCGAGCCTCTCCCCGGGTTGTGTAACAACTACGGGATAAACTACCCCAACTGCTAGAGCTGCCGAAGTCTGGTATAGGGAGCTATTTGCTCTGGAGTGTGAAGTTTGTGCTCCTCCCCCAGCCTGAGAGATGGCTAGTGCCACATAAAATGCTTCGGTCTAAGCCACACTCTCCATGAGTCCAACCAAGCAGACTAGAGCATCCTGAAGTATGGGAGTGACTATGAATCCCTTTGGAACCTAAGCGGGTCCGACTAGTGCAGCTGAACTAGGACCTCCTCCTCGTGGTCAGGCTGAGGCTCCACCATGGATACTACTTCTTCTCATGCTCTAGGCTGAGCTCTACCTCTGCCTCGGCTCTTGCCTCAGCCTTGGCTCCTATCCCTGGCAGTGGTAGCAACAAGGGGCTCTAGCTCTTGCCTGGATGTAGACACTATGCGAGTTTTCCCCATCTACGAGAGATTTAGAGTAGAATGGTTAAAACTTTAATAATGTAAATAAACTGCATGATATTCGGCTCCAACCATGCACCACTATATAATGGTGGGGATTGGTTGATGCAGTGTTTACCCGAACGGTCCGGATCGATTTTCATAGGGAGTTAATATTGGTTGGGAGTTGGGTTTCTATCAAATCTAGCTACATGTGTTGCTTTTAATTGTACCTCTAACCATGCTTGGATTTGTTTCTATTCTACTTTTAATGCTAATGACTGCTGAAAATAATTTAAGTACAATGTTTTTGTATGAGTTTTCTCAAATGATAAAAAGCACTAGGGAAGTGACTTGCACCTAGGCGAGTATCCAATGAGATCTAAAATTTAGGACAAGCTTGTTATATTTGGGGTCGTGCTATAACCTTTACACATAATTACTCATTCGATACCTCTCGGTAGTTTGAGTGACTTTGCCCTAATTGGCTTTCTCAAGCTTAATTGGGTGTTCAAAGAATGCAAGTAAAATTGGCTCAAGTCGGGCATTACTATCTCTAGGTTTAGCCCTTTAATTGGGGCTATCAATCACTTGAATGCACCCTAATTCCTTGTTATACTAATTTTCCTAGACTTAGTCCCTCTTTCTCAAGAAGAGTCTAAGTCATAAAGGTACGAATTAGTATTTGCAACCACCAATTCTACAATTAAAGCATAAATTAAACTAGATATCACTAACCCATAAACAATTAAGACCTAAAATTGAAGACCCATTAAATACCCACACTAGGGTTGGGTCACAACCCTAGCTAATGGGTTTAGATACTCATTATCAAGGTAGAAATCAAAGATGAAGATGAAATATAAGCCATAAAAGTTGATTACATGAATAAAATCTAAGAAATTAAGCTAAAGCTGCTCTAAAATTACTCTAAATGGTAAAGTATGGCCATTCACGAGCTCCCTAATTCAAAAGTTAACCTAAAAATGTGAAAAAGATCTATTTATACACAACTAAAATTACTGGAAAAAAATACCCCTATGGAGGTTCTGCTGTCAGCGAATACTGTGCGCCTCAGTGCATTAACTTTTGTGGCCGCGCAAAAGCAAGCACAGACCACGTTTCATCTCTTTTGTGCTTGGTCTGGACTTGATTTCGTGGGGAGCCTAAAATTTACCGCCTCAGTGTTTGGATCAACCGCGGCCGTGCAATTTGGACGCGGACCGCTCTCCTCAGTCAGGCTCACTTTGCAGGGTCTCTGAACTTTGATGATGCTCTCAGTGGAAATACCACCGTGGTCACGTCAGGTATTCCGCGGCCGCACTTTTTCATTGCGGTCAGCAATCTCTGTTTGCATCCAAAACACATTCTCTGAATCTCAATTCTGCGGACCGCATAATTGTGGCCCTTTCATCGGTGGACTTCCGCGACCACCCTTTTTCTTCGCTATCAGTTTTCGGGAATACTTTTACACATTTTTTATCCAAAACCTAAGCAAAAGAGAGCTTAAGATAGGCTAGAATCTATAGTTATCAACTTTCCCAAACTTAAGCTTTTGCTTGTCCTCAAGCAAATAAAGTAATTCCCACCTCCACAAGATTAAAGAAAGGGAAATTTCAGCTGTTCTAAGGTGGCTTCATCAAGCATCAATTGGGACTAACAATTGCCCTCAACGCAAATGTATTATCAACAACACACAACCTTTTTAGCTCCATGGCTCTAGTGCGTCACAAGATCATCAAGAGTTGACTTAGCTCATTAAGGAAGCTCGCTCTACTATGTAGGTCATTGTGGAAAACTCTTTCTCCTCCACTCTCCATAAGCAAATCTCACTTAAGAATTAAAGAACTCATAACAAGGATTGTGAAAAGCACACTCGTCTCTCACAAGGGAATGTGACAAGTCCGGCTCTAAGTACCATAAGCTTTCCCCTTATGTGAATCACCACTAATGTAAGCTCACTCAACTCAAAATCATATAGGGCTTTTGCGGGAATGTAGTGAAGGCTTTTGATTCAAGGTAGGATATATTGGTCTATAATGGTTTCATCTTTCCTTAAGCACTTCATTTTCTCATTTCGGCTCACACTTTCTTGACTCTTTGAGTCATTTTCTTCTTCCTTAGGGTACTAGAGAGACACACTATCACTCTTTCTTATTCATGATAATAATTTTCTCCTTTCTAATCATTCCAAGCCTTTTATCATTGCTTTTATTGAATCCCTTCATTTTCCTATATTATTTACTTTCTTTTGACTTTTTGGCTTTTCTTTTTTTCCTTTTGCCTTCCTTTTTATTCATTTTGTACCTTTTATCACTTTTGCATTCTTAGTCTCTCCCCCCCAAACTTATTCTTTTGCCAATTATGCTAAGGAAAGATCGAGTTCCAAGAGAGGGTCATTTTAGAATGGATAAAGGCTTGTATCATGGTTATTGATAGAATAAGGGCTTCGGCTCAATGGGGTTGACTAGGGATATCATATTTGGTGGGCTATGATGCTTTCAAGTTTCAATTTGGATCAAGTAGAGCCTATAATCATTTCTCAAGTAGAGATACACTTAGAATTTTGCCTAGACAAACATTCAAGGCAAGTTCTAGACTTATTGGCACGGGACTTGGACTTGCAAATCAATACCTCACCTCACAAGCTATTGGATTGCTAAAGAGAACTGAGTCGAGGGCCCACAACAACCCTAGTTAAGATTGAGCAATAGAAATGGCTCCTAAAAACTACTCGGTGATTGTTTAGTCAACACAAGAGTTTAAAGGTCATGACTAGCACCATTTTTTGCAAATCAATTTGTTTATAACCATAAGGTCAAAGGTAAATGTGCTAAGCCCAAATGAAGCTTTTCCTAAGACACTTTTATTCAGTACTACTAGTTACACAAAAACATAAAGAAAACGGATTCTAACCCTTAAGAAGGTAGTCATGCCATCCGTTATCGGGAAGAGCCACCCGGTTCACACAAATTCTACTTTTGGAAAGAACTGTAGCATTAAGAGTACCAAAGGCTTATTGATCACGAAAACTTGTAAAAGTAAGAAGCTACAAATTGAAAAATAAACTACTAAATGAAATAAGAAGCTATGCTATTAAGGAAAATTGCAAAAGAAGTTATAAAGTAAAATACAGAAAATAAACTGAATATGTACAATAGGGGATTGAGACGAATATACATAAGAGGGGAATGGATATATACATGAAAAGGTAACTTTGTATACATAACAACAATACGAAAATAAAGTACGATAAGTAAAAAAAATAAAGAAAAGAAATAGTATCAAGGTTATTACAAACCAATATCCGAATCATCATCAAAATAAAGCCATCCCCCAAATAAAAATTAGCATTGTCCTCAATGCTATCAATAAAAATAGAAAAGTGGAAGGGTAGAGAGTAAAGAAAAACTCCCTATGATGCCTCTATCTGCATAGGGTCACTGGCTGGGTCCTATGGCTGGGCGAGTCACCTCCCTCGGGGTCCTCCAGCTCAATCTCCAAATCCTCAGTCTGGGGATCACCTCTCTCCTCATGGGCTCTCTGTCAGCCTCCTGCTCTGGTGCCTGAGCTACTGGAACTGGCTCATCCAAGATTAGGTCTAATGGGATGTCTCCAGCTGATCTAATCTTCTCAACCTCCTTGCGCAACAACTTTACTGACTCCTTTGAGGCCCTACTCTTTTTCATCTTCTTCATTTTTTTGCCCAGTTCTGTGATTGGTTCTCCCTGAGCATCCAAGTGGCCATGATAAGCTTATGGTTGTCCAGGAGCTTCTTCTGATTGTCCAGAAGATCCTTTAGTGATTCCTCCACTAAAGCAGGTACCTGAGGCTGTGCTGGAACTGACTGAGCTGCCAATGTGTTGTATATGACAGACAACTTTGATGTAGCTGCCTGCATCTAGTTGTTGATACTGGAAAGAGTCTGATTAATCCTCAATGCAGTTAGAGGGTATGCTGATGAAGAAGGAACCAAAGAAGGCATATAAGTAGATGGTCCGGAGGGAGGACGTGGCATGGTAGTGGAAGGCTCAGAACCAGTGGCCACCACCCCTGGCTCTTCAGACTAGCCAGTGGAAGTGGTGGTTTAGCCCTTGGACTTGGGGTTGTCTGGACCCTGAAGGATGTACTAGGAGAATGGACTCTTTGGTTTCACTTTAGGGTCAAAGTCCCTTCCTTCGACTTCCTGATCCTCTTGGTACATGGTGAGGAAGTTTGGGAAATGATATGAGCTCTCATCTTTGCCAACCACTCTGGTGATCACCTTGGCCATAATATTCCTGACGTTGATCGGGTACCCCACCATGATAGCCGCCACAATAATAGCTCGGGATACCGTCATATCATTGTCTTGCATAGTAGGGTCTAACCGGCTGCACACAAAAGTTTCCCATCACATCACCTCGAAGCTTAGAGTGTACCTATAGATCAGGACCCCAGGTGTCAACCAAGTTGGAGTAGTCCCAGGGAGAGCAATCATCGATGCAATCCAAGGGAAGGCTAACTCATCCATAGCCACCTTCTCCAGATTCAGGGACTCATCCTCATCATTGAATCCAGCATAATCATTTAAGGTCTTGCCATAAAAGTTGTATCTAAGGAATTAAGCTAAAACTGCTCTAAAATTACTCTAAATGGTAAAATACGGCTGTTCACGAGCTACCTAATACAAAAGATAACCTAAAGATGTGAAAAAGATCTATTTATACACAACTAAAATTACTGGACAAACATAACCCTACGGAGGTTCCACTATCAGCGAAATACTAGGTGCCTCAACGCATTGACTTTTGCGGCCGTGCAAAAGAGGTGCGGACTGTGTTTCTTCTCTTTTGTGCTTGGTCTGGATTTGATTTCGCGGGGAGTGTAAAAGTTACTACCTCAGCTTAGGATCTATCGTGGCCACGTAGTTTGGATGTGGACTGCGCTCCTCAGTCATGCTCACTTTGCAGGATCTCTGAACTTTGATTGACGCTCTAGCAGAAATACAACCGCGACTACGTCAGGTAGTCCGCGATCGCACTTTTTCATCGCGGTCAGCGGTCTCAATCTGCATCCAAAACACATTCTCTAAATCTCAATTCCGCGGACCGCATAATTGTCGCCGCTTCAGTGGTGGACCTTCCGCGACCGCCCTTTTTGTTCGTTGTTAGTGCTTTTATCTCAGCTTTGAACTTGTGCAAATTTAACTCCTTCATGAGTTGGTTATGAGTTTCTTGCCTCATTTTAACCAAACCCTATAAACAAGCACAATAAGTCATTTTTCGGGAATACTTTTACACATTTTTTATCCAAAACCTAAGCAAAAGATAGCATAAGATAGACTAGAATCTATAGTTATCACATGATAGAGAAAGAAGAAATGAAATGTTCCTAAAGCCCTATAGCCTCTAAAAGATAAGTACAGATGTCTCCGCACCTATCCTTTAGACTCTACAAAACTTGCTCATGACTCGTGAGACCTAGGCAACCTAGTGCTCTTATACGAACTTGTCATGACTCGGAATTCCCACCCTTGGGATCGTGATGACGCCTAACATTTAACTTGCTAGGCAAGCCAACGTTAGCTATAATTATTAACAATTTTTAACAATTCAAATCAAATGATAATAATAAAATTGAATAGTCTGAAATAAGTGATAAACTAATAAAAGACGTAATCCAAATACAATCCTAGAAACTAGTTTCACGAATACATGAGGGTCTAGGGTACTATAGATAATAGTCTGAATAAAACATAACTGTCTGAATAAAAATAAATAGCTAAGATGACATAGAAGGGGACTTCAGGGCTGCGGACGACACTGTGTAACTATACCTCAAGTCTCTTCTGATAGCTGGACTTGGGCAATCTCATTCAACATTGTTGGGGCCCACTGCGGTATCTGCACAAGAAGTGTAGAGTGTAGTATGAGCACAACCGACACCGTGTATTTTATAATTTTCGAGCCTAACCTCGATGAAGTATTGACGAGGCTAAGGCGAGTAACTTACAATAAGTTGTACGCAATAATAATGACAATCATAAAAAACAAGAAATGGAAGTAAAACAGTTAACTCATAAAAACAAACTCGAAATCCAACTACCAGAGAGCCGAGAATAACAAGTCTCATAAACTCATCTCAAAATACCGAGGCAAATCCAACAATCACAAACAATTACAACATATAGAATCCGTTGCGGTGAGTAAGCCAATCCCACCATGTCATCATCTGTCAATATCATAATTCATCCTTATTCTGCCATTTTAATTCATTACCTTTCAATTTTCGTTGCAGCGTGCAACCCGCTCCCCAAGCAATTCAATTAAAAATAGCAATTCAACAACCATATAAGAATTTCTACATCAAGAGAGTAAATGTATGAGGCAATGAAGAATCACATAATAATCAAAGAATCTCTAACAACTCGAATTTCACAACATTACCAACTCATTGGTATCTATCAATTATACAACTCATACAAGTGAAACCACGTTATAGAAAGCAACAAATATTCCAAAACTATAAGGCAAGAAATATATATGACAATTTAGATATGCAAGTAGAGACAAGTAGCCAACAAGCATGAAATCATGGAAGGTATGGACAATATACAAGAATAGCTAAATGACAAGTAACAATTATGGCCTAGAAGTCAATAAAGCATGCGACAATTCAGGCATGAAACAAGATATATCATGAAGAAATGAAAATATGGATGCAAGTATCATAACGGCGTATATACACTTGTCATGTATATACGCCGTTTTCCATATAATTCATATAACACGTAGTTCAAGGTTCCCTAATTCCCTCAAATCAAGGTTAGACCCAACTGTTACCTCACTCCGCAACTCAAGTAATCAATCAATCACGACCTTGCCTTTTTAACAAGCCTCCAAACCAACCAAATCTAGCAAATTATTGACTAAATGATTCAAAATAAGCTTTAGAAACTACCCAAAAATGAAAGAGGTTCAACTTTGATCATTTTTGAAAAAGTCAACAAAAGTTCACCTGAGCCCGCTTAATCAAAACCCGAGTTTGGATCAAAAACCGATTACCCATTCACCTCTAATCCTGGTTATATGATTTGTTTCGAAATCCAGGTCTAAATCTCAACTTTATAAAACCCCCCAATTCTACCCAAATCCTTAATTTCTACTTGGAAATCCTAAATTTGATGTTGAAATCTCATGAAATATAATGGATAATTGAAAGGAAATGTATTTATATCACTTACCAATGAATTTGGGAATAAAGGTCTCTTAGAAAATCGCCTTTAGAGTGTTTAGGGTTGAGAAATTGTATGAAGTGAGCTCAGTCCCGTTTTTCTCTTCTTTTACCCAACTGCAGGTGTCGCAATTGCGAAGTAATATTCTCAATTGAGAATGCCGAAAATGCGAGACAAGGATCGCAAATGCGAAACCTACCTCAGAGTCATAGAAGTCGCAAATGCAAAGTTTCCATCTTCATAACTGCGACCAGCATCTTTGAAATTGCAAATGAATACTATTTTTGCCAGGCACCGCAAATGTGACCAAGTGATCGCAAATGAGATGCTGAGTTGTTCGCAATTGCGAACCATTTTCTCGCAAATGCGAGGTTACCTAATCCTAGGACCTTCTTGAAAATGCGAACTCTTCTTTGCAAAATCGAGGCCCACACTTGTGAGCTAGACCTCACAAATACAAGATCTGCATCAAATATCATAGCTGGTATTGCACCAACAATCTTCACACTAGCAAAACTTATCTGAAACACGTCTGAAACTCACCGAGCCCCTCGGGCTCCAAACCAAACATGAACACAGGTGTAATAACATTATAAGAACTTGCTGTCGCAATCAAATCACAAAAATAACATCCAAACTACAAATCAATCCTCGAAATGAATGAAATTTCAAAGTAAAATTCAAGAACACTAGAATCGCATCTAAGCGCCCAAATCATGTCAAATAAATTTCAAATCGCACCAAATTTCATAGATAAATTTCAAATATAGATACAGACCCATTTCCAGTTTCAACATCAAAATCCAAACCCGTTATTTAAGAAGTTAACTTACGGTCAAATTTAGTAAATTTTAAAACTTTCAAATTACTGGTTTTCAGCCAAATGAGTCAAATAAATTTAGGGACCTCCAATTTAAATTCTGGGCATATGTCAAAGTCCAAAATCACGATACGGACCTACCGAAATTGTCAAAAATCCAATCCGAGGTTGTTTTTATAAAATTTTGACCATAATCAACTCAAGTTGTTTTTAAAGCCAAAAATCATGTTTTCTTCAAATTTTCACATAAAAGTTTTTCAAATAGTGACACGGACCATGCACGCAAAGCAAGAAACATCAAATGAAGCTAACATAGTTCTTGAAACATAAAAAATCAAGGGCTAATACTCAAAATGACTTGTCGAATTCATCGCACTATAGAAACACCATCTGGTACAATAGCCTTTGCCTTACTAGGGAAAGCATATCAATGGGCCAGGCCTCCCCTTCTTGGATGCCCTTTACCCGCATGTCCTCCTCCTTTAGCTGGATGTGCTGGTGGAGTAGCAGCTACAGTGGAGCCCATAGCCTGAGTGCTCTGATGAATCCCACCCTCCGGATTCTAGGATAATCTCTAATGATGTGCCTAGTATTGCCATCTCTCATAACAACCCCTTTGTGGTTCTGGATGTTGGTGCTGAATCTATGCTGTATAACTGGAATAAACACTGTGGAAACTCCGAGCAAGAGGTACACTAAAAGATGAATGCCCCATATGAGTACCTTGAGGTCCTTGACTAGCTGGAGTACCACAGGTAGTCTAAAGTGCGAACTGAACTTGCTGGCTGATGGAGCCTCCACCGTGATGAGTCAGAGATGAAGAGTAGAACCCATTAAACCCTTTAGGACCTCTAGGCCTCTTGGCCTCCTTATCCTCCATCTCCTGACCCCGAACACCCTCTAACCTCCTGGAAATCTCCACAACCTGCTGAAATGGAGTATCAGTCTCCAACTCCTTAGCCATGTTGAATCTAAGACCATAAATAAGCCCTCGATAAACCTGCGAACTCGCTCTCTAATGATAGAAACCAAAATATGTGCATGACGAGATAACCGACTGAACCTGATAACATACTCCGACGCCGTTATAGTGACCTAACATAGCTGCTCAAACTCTATGCACTATGTATCCAAGAGGGTTTGGGGAACAAACTCCCTCAAGAACATCTTTGAAAACTGAGCCCAAGTGAGTGGGGCTGCATCAGCTGGCCTACCCTCCTCGTAAGCCTGCCACCGTATATACACTGCTCTTGACAACTGAAATATAAAAAAAACCTCCGCTCACCTCTACAATACATATGGTAAGGGGAATGCAATGGCACTTATCCAGAAAACCTCGCGCATCATCAGTAACTACGACACTAAAAGTAGTAAGATCATACTTCTTAAACCTCTCAAGCCTCTTCTGCTCCTCCTCTGATGCCTCTGGCCTTACCTCAAACTGAACAACAATAAAGGGCTGTGTTGGCACAACACTCAGTGTATGACCGACATGAAACTGCTGCTCTAGAGTACGGGCGGCGGGAGTTTGAGCTCCTCCCATAGTCTGTAAAATAGCTGGTACAACTAGGATCAATCCGACCTTATCCAATGTACCAAACATGCTTAGCAACTGCGCTAACGTCTCCTGAAGTCTAGGGGTAGCAATAGGTGCATCCGGTTCCTATCTCCCAACCGGATCTACTGATTTGTCCTCAGTGTTTGCTCTAAAAGGTGCTCTAGCAGTAACACATGCCTCTCCTCTGCCTATACCTTGACCGTATCCTCTCACGACTCTAGCATGGTGTGCGAGTATCTTCTCAACTGATCCAACAATGCTGTGCCTCAACATCTGTGAGAGAATATAAATACAAAGGCTCAAACTCCGAAATCAATAAATCTGTAAGATAGGGATAAAAGATGTGGAATTTTCCTAATAGTTCCATATCCTCTCAAAGATAAGTACAGTCGTCTCCGTACCAATCTGCAAGACTCTACTAAACTTACTCATAACTCGTAGAACCTATGAACCTAGAGCTCTGATACCAACTTGTCACATCCCAAAATCTCGCCCTTAGGCATCGTGATGGGACCTAGTCTATAAGACTAGGCAAGCCAATTACTTACAATAGTTAAACCGGTTAAGCGTGATATTTTTAAGGTAGAGTTTAATATAAATACCAAAGTAAATGTGATACTAGTCTATGGAACAATAATTGCAACAATCCTTCCAAGACTATGTAGTACAGACTCACAAACACTAGCTAAATACATAAAAATATCTCAAAAAAATACAATACTGTTTGGGTAATAATTAAATTTATACGCGGTTTAAAGGATACGTGGTGTAATTCAACACAAATAATTAAGAATGACAGATAAACGAATTAAGATGATAAAAACGATCAAACCAATCTCAATGTTATAACCAAGCCCGATATCAGATTGAACTGTGAACTTGTCCTCAATTGGATCCTCGGTTGAATTACAGTCATGAATGAAGAAAAGAACAAGTGAATAATGCTTTTTGCAGTAGCTCAAAGACAAAAATAGACTTTTATTTCTTTGAATTGGGTGTTACAGTGTGTTAGACTAAAGAAAAACTTCCCCTTTATATAGTAGGAGAATTTCATTCCTAGTATTAGTATAAAAAGGTAGAAATCTCCTTTTCCCAGTAATTGTTGATCCATAATCGATATTGAATGATATTTGTGCTGTATTATCCGATTGAGGGCAAGCATTACAACCCCCTACTCGTCTTGCATCATCGTACACCAAGTCTCTCTATGTCTAGAAGTTATACTCGATCCGGGGTATGTTGCTTTACTATGTCCGATATCAGATATATCGTTCATTCTCTCTGGGTCTCGATTTGAGGGGTCTCTAGCCTCGATTATAATCTCGTGGATTCGTGCTCCCCTTTGTTATCTCATTGGGGAAGCAGGGTAGACATTGCCCTTGATTTTACTCGTACACAGATAATCCCCTGATTTTTTGGAGGGTAGATTAATCGAAGCGACAGGAAGCGATAAATGAATCCCGGTTCCTGCCTTCATACGTTACGACCGAGTTGATGGGTCGACAAAATGTCCTATCAGTCACGCCATATTGACTTCGAACATGTGTCAGCCGCTGGTTGATTGTCCTCGAATGTGAAACATCACACATTTATTGTCCTTCCTCTATAAAAAGTCTGACCCCTTCTTCACATCTCCACTTTCTAGTTCCAGAGCTATTTTATTAACCCTTGGATTCTACACTTACCTTTAACCTCTTCAAATCTTCAGACATTGCTCCTTAAATCTTCATATCTTCATCCCAAAATCTTCATTCTTTCTATTTGAATCTTCAACCCAGACCTTCATATCTTTATTCTATCCTCAAATCTTCATATATTTCCTTCAAACCTTCATATATTACAGAAACAAATGGCAAAAACTTCCAAATCTGTGCATCAGCAAACTGCCCCTTCTTCTTCCGACTCGGCCATAGATGCTGAGGTGGCCATTTTGAGGTGGCCTATGAGCCTCCCTTGAAGATTTTTGTCCCCTGGGGCTGCTTATTGAGAATGTATTCAACATCGAAAAGGCCTCCACTTAACAGGATCGAGGCAAGGGACCATGGAGGTACATATGCTCCGTTACTGACTAGACACTCCTCACAGTTCGGGTAGACTATAACTGGGAGAGCAAGGAGGTGGTTGTCCCCGGGCCCAACGAAGATATCACCACTGACGTGGAGGGGTATCTCAGCATTTACACATACCCCTTTACGCTTGTCCTGATGGACCCCATAGTCCTCGACTTCTTTAAAAGGTACAAGGTCTGCCTTGGGAAGATTCACCTGTCCTTTTAGAGGATCGTAGTCCTCCTTTATCACTTCACAAACAACACCGAAGCACCTCAGTTAACCCTTGACTATCTACTTCATCTCTAGAGTCCCAAAATCTTTCGATGGGGGTTGATCAAGCTCGTTTAATGAGAAAGTATAACTTTGTTCTAGAGAATCGACGAGGACCAGATCGATGTTGGCAGGGGAGGTTCATTCCGATGAAAATTGAAGACCTCATTTCCTCCGAATTTCTACCATTCCCCGAAAAGAGGAATGCATCTTGTAAGTGTTTTCCTTCTTGAGTATTTCACACTCCCTTTTATTATATTTCTAATTGCATGTGTTTATCGTTGTGGAGAGATTTCCCAGGTTCCTAACGCAGTTCCCCGCTTCAAGAAGTAGATCGAGGTGATCTGCAAATAGATGTATTACTCCGAGCAAACGTGGAGCAAGCTCTCGAAGGGCAAGTGGAAGGCCTATTCCCATGGTGAGGTTTTCTTCCGAATGATTACACTTACACGATTGACTTGTATTTCATTAAGTTTTCTTCCTTCTCATAGGTTTTCCTAAGACCACCAAGCTCAGGCCGTTGAATGAGGATGAGGACTCGTCTTCGCTTCCCGAACCCTCTACTTCAGGACAGTCTGGGGCTACCACAAAGGAGGGGAAGAATAAGAAGAAGAGAAAGTCCCCGGGCTCCTCGGATACCGAGGTGAAGAAGAAGAGGGTGGCCTTCCGGGTTCGGAAAAGTAACAAAACGAGAATAAAGTCCAGGGTACCGGACTCTAATTCCCTCTACGACTAAGGGATTATCCCAAGGATGACAACCTTGAGTTTATTGCTCATGAGTCGACCATCAACGAGGGGGAACAAGCGACAAATAGAAAATATGACCAAGAGGTTGATCCCCCTCTAGCTTGGGAATCAGAGGGAGAGTCGGAGGCTACAACCTCTTGAGATGCCGCTCTTACCACAAAGGAGGTACTTGGTGTCATAGACATCGTTGAGACGCCATCCCACACTAAGTCCATGTTGTCGCGCCCTCTTTTTCTAAGGCGAAATCGGGTTCATGACATTTGGGAGGACCACTCGTTCCCTCTTGGGAATTGGGTTTTTAGGTTGAAGAGTCGCCACCTAATGATTAAAGTGCATTAGGACACTAAAGAAGAGTTCAAGTTGGAAAACCAAAGTTCGGGTAAGGGCTAGAAATTATCTCGAGGGGAAGGTGTTAGGCACCCCCAAGATCCACTAGTGTGGTTCCTGGCCATGTTACAATTGTGACTTTGAATAACAAGTAAGCAAATAGAAGTCTCAAGTAGAGGGGGTTTTCACATAATATTGCGAGCAAGTTGAGAGTTTGACGAAAGTAAAGAAAACAGAAATTTTAAAGAAATAGTTTGAGAATAAAATAAACAAATAAAGGAAAGGGGGTCCTAGGTTTACAAATAATATGGATCACATCAATGCAATACCCGGTAATCACTCATAAAAATAGGGGATACACGTGGTATTAGCGCACCGGTCATCATATCCATATCTACCCTTCCCACCTAGTTAAGGTATTAAAGCGCGGAATAGTATCGTTTCTTATTGCATGTTATTACCTGTCCCAATCCTATCAGTCCCGGATGCATTTGAGACTAATAATCCTAAAGGGGAGGGAGTTGGGGCATTTCAGAATTTTAAAAGGATAAAAAGTCTAGGCGACAAACAAAACACATAAGCAATTAGGGGAAAAACAAATAGAAGTTAAGGCTCAAACAAGACTCCTCACCCAGAGCAGCAAATATATAGCATGACTTCAAATACTGGTTATGGTCTGAATTAAAGCATTAGGACAGGCTGATTTATCACATATTTCTCAGATGAGGAGTCCGAATTAGCCTTGTCTGATTGTAGTTTATAAAAACTGACACAGTTAATTGATCACCTAATGGTTTGCCTAGGTGAGACCTATAGGCATGGCATCTAACTACACTAACTTTAAAGAAAGGATTACTGGTTTTATAAACAAGAGTTCTGCAGATATTAAACAAAGATTACTACTGATTTTAGACTTGTAGATAAAATAGACGAATCAGATTCAATTGATTACTCCTATAGGCATGATTTCTAAGCGTTATTGGTTTTTAAACGATTGCAAAAATGCAAGAGTCCTATAGGCATGATATCTAAAATGAAGTTGATTATTATTAAACCTATGATTGTCTGCCTAATGACATGTATATGCAGAAGTGTAGAAAACCTATGATCATGTTTTCTATATGCAGAAATGCAGAAACTTAGAGATAGGATTTCTATATGCAGAAATGCAGAAACCTAGATACAGGATTTCTATATGCAGAAATGAAGAAACCTAGATACGGGATTTCTATAAGCAGAAATGCAGAAACCTAGATACAGGATTTCTATATGCAGAAATACAGAACATATAGACAGCTTAGGGTTTAAGAGAAATCCCTAGAAATGAGAAAGGTCTTGAGGAAAGTTAGATCCTGAGTCGAAAAGACTCATATTGCTTGAACATGCCGAGGTAATGGTTGGAGAAGCCATAGATCTACAGATCTGAGAAGGATATGAAGAGAGCCATTGAAGTCGAACTTCAAAACCTTGAATAGCTTAGGTCTGATGGTGAGAAAGTATGAGTACAGACCATCCGTGGCCGGAGACGCCATGGATTCCGGTGGAAACATGGTGAGATAAGGTGGGAGACGATTAGGGTTTTAGAGAGGCTCGAGAGGATTTGAGAGATGAAGGGGTTCAAAGGCAGTGTCTTAGGTGAAATGAATTAGGTCAAGGGTGTTTGGGAATTAAAAAGGAAAGGGTGAATTACGGCCGTTGATCAAAATGATCAACTGCCTGGATCAAAGAGGAGCCGGGTGGGTTTTTTTAATCGGGTCAGGGGTCGGGTAATTTGGGGATTGGGCTGGTTTAATTTGGGGGCGGAATTGGGTCAAATTGAGGGCAAAAATTGAAAGGTGAAAGGGCTGTAATTGAAATAGAAATGGGCTAAGTGTTAAATAGCCTATTTCCCCTTTTTATTTTATAAAAATAGTAATATTAATTTTAAAAGTAAATTAAAAACACTGAGCCAACAAATACCATATAAATATTAATTTAAAAATACTTTAAATTATTTTATAATTATAAAATGCTACTAATCGTGAAATAGGCTATAATTGCAATTACATGCAATTTAGCTTAAAAGTACCAAATAGATTTGTAAAAAATATACAAAAATCACTTTAATCATATTTTAGTATAAATATGAGAATACAATAAGTTATTCTCCAAAATGATAATCATGGGAATAATTATTGGATTTTATATTGCTAAAAATAGACAATAAATTGATTTTAAAATCTTAAAAAATTAGGAAAAAATACCAAAACTCTTAGGCATGCTTATACATATATGTACATGCTATTTTGAAAGTATTTTGTATATAAAAATACATAGAAAAAAATTGGGTATCAACAGCTGCCCCTCTTTACTCGGGAATGATGAAAGAGTTGTCGGGTAAAGATATGATGGCCAATTTTGACCGAATGAAACTATTTTGAAAAGTTTGACCAAGCTCTAGTTTCTGAGGTGCCTACATATCCCTGGTATTATAGGAATCAGGCCATATGTAGTTCGGGATCCATCGGCGGAGTATGCCAATGGAGATTTTCGAAAAACGGACGCGATGTTCATGTTGAGAAGGGATGGTCAGAGTCTGATAGGATGTGGGAATTGGAGCGGGATCGCTCTTGCTGAGACTGCTGTTGCTAGACGGTGTACCTACGAATGAACAATACCAATATATATATATATATATATATATATATATATATATATATATATATATATATATATTGTGCATAAATTTAAATGTGATGCAAGTTCCCTTTGGACTGTGAAGCTGTCTTTGGACGATTAGGATGACGTCCTCGGACCATGATGTCCTAGGCCATGAAGCGTATGATAAAGGATTCGCAGGCTATGAAATGATATTCTCAGGCTATGAGGATGATGCCTCCGAACCATGATGCCTTTGAATAATGATATGCAAAAGATAAAATGGGGTCCTCAGGCCATGGCATGGCATTCTTAGGCTATGAAAATGGTGCCTCCGAACAATGACGCCTTTGGACAATTTGGCGATCTTTCAGCCCATGAAAATGCATAAGGTGGAAATCTTTCAGCTAATGCAAGACGTAAATAAAGGGTGGCGGTATTTCAGCCATGCAAGAGAAATAAGATGGCGGTATTTCAGTCATGCAATAGAAATAGAGTGGTGATATTTCAGCCAATGCAAGAGAAATAAGGTGGCGGTATTTCAGCCATGTAGATGGAGGTAGAGCTTAACCTCGGAAGGAAGAAAGGTAGCCTTATGAAATGTAGGAGATGCAGATGGAGGTAGAGCTTAACCTCAGAAGGCATAAAGGTAGCCTTATGCAATGCAGAACATGCAGATGGAGACAGAGCTTAGTCTCGGAAGGCAGAAAGGTAGCCTTATGCAATGCAGAAAATGCAGATGGAGACAGAGCTTAGTCTCGGAAGGCAGAAAGGTAGCCTTATGCAATGCAGAGAAATGCAGAGGGAGGCAGAGCTTAACCTTGGAAGGCAGAAAGATAGCTTTATGCAATGCAGAAAATAAAAGGTGAATAGTAATGAAATCTCTTAGCTGATAGATGATAGCTGATAGCTGATTGCTATATTGTGGCTGCTGTGGATGTCGTGTACGGATAGCAACTGTAAATAGGTGATGATTCTGAGAGTTGTATTCCCAAGAAGTATGAGTGTATAGATATATCTGATGATTTTACGACTTGAGTGCCTGCATCCAAAGAAAAATCGTGAGTTTTGTAGGGGGGGGGAGTTTAGTTCGTTTCCCCATGAGCTTCGCTTGTCCTGATTGGCGTTGTGCATCATTGGGGTAGCGTTGCTAAACAAAGCAATTTTGATACCAGACATGCATGATTTAGAAAAAATGTAACATAAATACATAATTTAAAATAGTTTTCTTTAGATGAACCGACGAATGCGATGCGGTTCAAGACATTGTAACCTCTCTCGCTCCGGAATTTTGAGGTTCCTCCTTAAAATTCTACCCCAGTTTACTGGGCTGGTGCTTCTGACGACTACGTGCGATAAATGGCTGAAATCAACTTCGGAATTTTGAGGGTCCTCCTCAAAATTCTGCCCCAGTTTCCAATAGCGGGGGAAATGAAAATTTTATTGAATTGTGACCGAACCCATAGGGCTGCCTACGTATCCCCTCTTAAATGGGAATCAGGTCAGGCGTAGTTCAAATTACATCATACAGGAAATCGAGATTGTATCGCTTCACTGCATCTGAATTGATCGGCTTCGGCCAAACTTCACCGTCCATTTCTGCAAGTATGAGGGATCCTCCAATTAGAACCCGATGAACCATGTATGGACCCTGCCAGTTGGGAGAGAACTTCCCTTTGTCTTCATCTTGATGCAGGAAAATCTTCTTTAACACCAGCTGCCCCGGTGTAAACTATCTCGGCTTGACTCTTTTGTTGAAGGCTCTGGACATTCTGTTCTAATAAAGTTGACATGGCAAACTACATTCATTATATTCCCATCTATAAGAGCTAACTGCTCGTAGCGACTCCTTACCCATTCTGCATCGTCAATCTGCTTCCTGTATGATTCTCAAGGAGGGAATTTCTACCTCGGCGGGAATGACTGCTTCTGTACCATAAACCAACATATAGGGAGTTGCCCCGGTTGATGTGCGAACTGTGGTGCGATATCCCAATAAAGCAAATGATAACTTCTCATGCCACTGCTTATGCTTCTCTATCATCTTCCTTAGTATCTTCTTGATATTCTTATTGGCGGCTTCTACAGCTCCGTTCATCTGAGGTCTGTAAGCTGTAGAATTCTTATGTTTGATCTTGAAGGTTTCACACATGGATTTCATCAGGTCGCTGTTGAGATTGGAACCATTATCAGTGATGATTGACTCCGAAATTCCGAACCGACAAACAGTACGGTCGCGGACAAAATCTGCTACCACTTTCTTAGTCACTACTTTGTACGATGCTGCTTTAACCCATTTGGTGAAATAATCAATTGCCACTAGAATGAACCTGTTCCTGTTTGATGTGGCAGGCTCGATAGGTCCGATAACTTCCATTCCCCAAGCGGCGAATGACCATGGCGAGCTTGTTGCAGTAAGCTCATTTGGAGGCACCTTTATCATGTCTGCATGTATCTGACAGCAATGGCATTTTCGGACATACTGGATGCAGTCCGTTTCTATAGTCATCCAAAAATAACCAGCTCGGAGTATTTTCTTGGCTAAGATAAAGCCGTTCAAATATGGACCGTAGGTCCCTGCATGAATTTCCTCCAATAGCTTGGATGTTTCCTTTGCGTCGACACACCTTAGTAATCCCAAATCGGGAGTCCTCCTATATAGGATTCCTCTGCTATGAAAGAAGTTGTTAGATAATCTCCGAAGTGTGTGCTTCTGAGTAGGATTTGTGAGTTCTGGATATTCTCCCTTCATCAAATATACCTTGATATCATGAAACCAAGGTTTTCCGTCTACTTCTTCTTCTACATGAGCACAGTAAGCTGGCTGATCATAGATCTTTACCAGAACAGGATCAATGAAGTTCTTGTTTGGGTGCTGTATCTTGGACGATAGGGTAGCCAATGCATCGACAAACTCATTCTGAACTCTGGGAACATGTTGGAACTCTGTCTTTGTGAACCTGTTCCTCAACTCCTGTACGTGATGCAGATAAGGGAGTATCTTGGAGTTCTTGGTTGCCCATTCTTCTTGGACCTGATGTATAAGCAGGTCTGAATCTCCAATCACTAGCAATTCCTTAATGTTCATGTCAATGGCCAGCTTGATCCCTAAGATGCAGGCTTCGTACTCGGCCATGTTGTTGGTGCATGGGAACTTGAGCTTGGCAGACACCGGATAATGCTGGCCGATTTCTGATACTAGGACCGCTCCTATGCCAACTCCTTTGAAGTTTACTGCTCCATCAAAAAACATTCTCCAACCATCATAGGATTCTGCAATATCTTCCCCTATGAAAGATACCTCTTCATCAGGAAACTACGTCTTTAAAGGCTCGTATTCTCCATCCACGGGATTTTCAGCAAGATGATCTGCCAGTGCTTTCCCTTTGATTACCTTTTGAGTCACGTAAACAATGTCGAATTCACTCAGCAGGATTTGCCACTTGCCTAGCTTGCCAGTGGGCACGGGCTTATGAAAGATTTACTTCAAAGGATCCATTCTTGATATGAGATAAGTAGTATAGGCATAGAAATAGTGCCTCAACTTCTGATCTTCCCAAGTCAGAGCACAACAGGTGCGTTCCAATAGAGAATAACATGCCTCGTACAGGGTGAACTTCTTGCTGAGATAATAGATGGCCTGCTCCTTTCTCCCCATTTCATCATGCTCCCCCAGAACACAACCGAAAGCTCCATCCAATATTGTAAGGTAGAGTAATAGAGGTCTACCCGGCTCGGGCGGGACCAAATCTGGCGGCGTTGACAGGTATTCCTTGATTTTGTCAAAGGCTTTCTAACAATCATCAGTCCATTTGGTAGAGGCATCCTTCTTCAACATCTTAAAGATTGGCTTACAAATGACAGTGGATTGAACTATGAACCGGCTGATGTAGTTAAGTCTTCCTAAGAAACTAATAACCTCTTTCTTGTTCTTCGGTGGTGGCAATTCTTGGATGGCTTTGGCCTTTGCTGGATCCATTTCTATTCCTCGGCGACTAACAATGAACCCAAGTAGTTTTCTGGTAGGAACCCCGAATGCACACTTAGCGGGATTCAGCTTCAAGTTGTACCTTCTTAGTCTGTTGAAGAACTTCCTCGGATCTTCCATGTGGTCAGTGGCTCTCTTAGATTTGATGATGACGTCGTCTACATACACCTCGATCTCTTTGTGTATCATGTCATGGAAAATAGTAGTCATGGCCCTCATGTAGGTGGCCCCAGCATTCTTTAACCCAAACAACATCATCTTGTAACAATACATCCCCCACGGCGTATTGAACGTCGTTTTCTCCGCGTCTTCCTCATCCATCCATATCTGATGATACCCACCAAAACAATCAATGAACGAATGCAGTTCATGCTTGGCGCAGTTGTCAATTAGAATGTGTATGTTCGGCAAGGGGAACTCGTCTTTCGGACTGGCCCGGTTGAGATCCCGGTAGTCGACACAGACTCTAACCTTCCCGTCCTTCTTCGGCACTGGCATAATATTGGCTAACCATGTTGGATACTCTACTACCCTAAGAACCTTGGCTTTGACTTGCTTGGTGACTTCTTCCTTGATTTTCAAACTCATGTCAGGTTTGAACTTCCCGAGCTTCTATTTTACTGGTGGACATGTCGGATCGGTTGGCAGTTTGTGAGCTACAATAGATGTACTGAGACCAGTCATGTCATCATAAGACCAGGTGAATATGTCCTCATATTCCCTTAGAAATTCTATGTACTCTTTCTTTTCTGATGGTGACAGATGAACACTGATGCGCGTTTCTTTGACATTTTCTGCATCTCCCAGGTTGACAATCTCAGTTTCGTCCAGTTAGACTTAGGTTTGTTCTCAAAATCCTCAACCTTTTTAACAACCACTTCTGGTATATCATCTTCTTCTGAGTCTATATTTGTTTGTTGCGTTGTCTCGTTGCATGTCACAATCATTGGTTCATCAAGATAAGTAATAGTAATGTTGTGTAATTAAAGTAAGTAATAAGAGCAAGATTTATAAGAAACTGAAATGCTTTGATAAATTTCATAATTGTTTTGAACATTGGAGCTCTTATTTTAATATTTAAAATGCGGAAAAAAGTCAACTAGCGAAAAATAAAGATAATGCATGGTGCTTTGTTCAGCCTTGCTACCCCGAAACCTTTCGGGCCCTGGTGGTTCTGATGGACCAATTGTTGAGGCGTGCTCCTTGGCTCACAGCTTGTATAGAAGGGCCTTCCTCCCCCTCCTTCTCGAAAATGACACAACAGTCCATATTATTATCTTCCAAAAACAAATTCCTCATCGCCGCCAGTTCTTCCTATTCTTCCGACCCATATATGACATCGGCTGGCTGGAAGGTCTGCTCTAAGTGAGGTATCAGATGCTTCAGCGGGTAGTAGGGACTATGCCATGGTGACGACCAGTGGGTGAACTCCTCCCAAGTGTATTCATACCCCAAACCGAAAGTGGTACAGTGTTTCTTCAACTTGATAGGCTTAGCGATTCCTTAGAGATTCTATCCATGTCCCTTGCCAGGTTCGTATCCACACCAATTCAGTATACTTTCAATTTTGTTATCCCACCATTTATACTCTTCCACGGTGTTGACTCGCTCAATGTGATGGTAGGTTTCTCTACCTATCTTCCTTCTTCCTCCGATTGCTAGGATGGTCTGGCGACTGTATATGGGATTTCTACCGTCGTCATGAATAATTAACTCTTGGTGATTCCACTCGAATTTCACTGCTTGATGTAGGGTTGATGCTACAGCCCCAATGACATGGATCTAGGGCCGTCCCAATAGCAAGTTGTAAGATGCTGGGATGTCTATCACTTGAAAATTAACGTCGAACCAGGTCGGTCCCATTTGTAGACACAAACTGATTTCCCCAATAGTGGACCTTTGGGATCCATCGAAAGTTTTGACAGTGATGGATCCATCCTTGATCTTATGCAGGCTCTTCCCAATGTTCTGAGAGTCACCAATGGACAAATATTGAGGCTGGACCCTCTGTCAATCAGGATTCTGGTGATGAAATAATCTTCGCACTGCACAGTGATGTGCAATGCCTTGTTGTGGCTTAGCCCTTTAGGTGGCAGCTCATCTTCGTGGAAAGTGATTTTGTGACTCTCCAATACTTTCCCTACCATGTTTGCCATTTCTCCTCCAGTTATGTTGCTGGGCACATATGCCTCGCTCAGCACCTTCAATAAGACATTCTTATGTGTGTCAGAGCTTTGTAGCAGAGCCAAGATAGAGATCTGGGCTGGCGTTTTGTTCAACTGATCAATGACCGAATACTCTTTGGCTTTTATCTTTCTCCAGAGATCATCAGGCCCAGTTTCAGTGACAGTTGGTCATCCAGAGGCCTGCTTACTGGACTCAGCTAGATGTTCTGGAGTATAAACCCTACCGGTTCTTGTCATACCCTATGCTACAATTGCTTCTCCAGATTTGGTTTTCCCTTTCCTTATCGCCTCGGCGGTGTAATCCTACGGTATAGCCTTTGGGTGGAATGGTGTTACGGCTGTCATGGCCACCGGAATGGGCACCCTTGCTTTGGGAGGTAATATAGCAACCTCAAATGGTACAGGTGCCTTTGGGGACCCAAACTCGACCTCAATAGGCCATGGCGTCTTTGCAGAAGAAGGTGCTTCGAACTCAAGTGGTATGGACATGTTTACTTTGGCGTCTCCAGAAGGTTGCATCTCGACCACAATCGGGTTAAGGGTGACTGTTGGTTTCTTTGTCTCATCACCTTCAGCGATCAATCCAATCGACCCTTTTGGGGTCCCAATCATCTTCTATCTCAATCATGTGAACACCTCCACCCTTGTGGTCTGGTAGAGGGTTGTTACGGACATTCGGAGTAGGATCCTTTGCCACAATGATCTTGTTGTTAATTAAATCTTGGATCTTATCCTTCAGAGAGCGACACTCATCAATGGTATGCCCCTTCATGCCGTAATTGTATGCACAGGTTTTGTTTGGGTTGACCCATTGGGAGGGGTTTTCGGGGTTTATGGTAGGGATAGGGGGTTTCGGGGTTTATGGTCGATAGGTTCAGCAATGGTGGTATACTGTTTGGGGGGTCTGCGGTCGAAGTTTGGTCGGGGTCTAGGTGATTGATAGTGGGCTTGTTGGGTATTGTAGGCTTGGTAGACAGGTGCGGGTTGAGAGTATCTGGGCGAAGTGGGCTGATATGTGGGAGGTGGAGATGATTGGTAAGTAGGCAGTGGAGCTTGGCAAGAGGGCAAGGGTGCTTGGTAATTTGAGGTAGGCTGATATGTAAGTGGAGGTAATGGGTAGGTTTGGTATCTGATTGGGGACTTTGTTCTCTGTGCAACCATCACGACACTCACATTTCTTTTCTTGGACGTGCCACCAGATTGTAGAGCCTTGTAGGTGGCCTATAATGCTTCAAAGTTTGTGACCATACCACTTTTAATACCTTCCTCGATCCTTTCCCCTAGCTTAATGATATCAGAAAATTTATGGCCTTCAATCAACATAAACCTCTCATAATATTGTGGGTCTTGAGCCCAGACAAAAAACCTATTCATTTGTTCTTCTTATAAAGCTGGCCTGACCTTAGCAGCTTCTGATATCCAATGAGTAGCATACTCGCGGAATGTCTCCGTAGGTTTCTTCTTTAAGTTCTGGATGTAGAATACATTTGGTGCATTCTCCGTGTTGAATCTGAATCTATCCATGAAATCAGACGCCATACCCACCCAATTCGACCACTTCTTCAGGTCTTGGCTAATGTACCAATATAGAGCATCCCCTTTCAGACTTCTCATAAAGAGCTTCATGCGAATCTTTTCATTCTTTCCTACTCCGACCAGCTTGTCGCAGTATGTCCTCAAATGAACTCTGGGATCCCCGGTGCCATCGAACATCTCGAACTTGGGAGGTTTGTACCCCTCGGGCAGTTTGACATCTGGCTGAATGCAAAGGTCTTCGTAATTCAATCCCTCGATCCCCTTGCTTCCTTCAACACCCTGAACTCTGCTAGTCAGCTGCTTGAGTTCGGCAGCCAGATTCTTGATAATAGAGTCTTTGTCATCAGACTCAGGTGTGCTTGAAATAGGTTGAGTATAGTGTGGTATGGTTTCCACAAAGATGGGGGTGTTGTGGAGATGATCATTTGTGGAGTTTAGTGGTTCAGGGATGAGCAGTGGGGTGTTGTTTGAAGTGTGGCATGTGTTGCAGTGGTGATGGGGAGCGGGTTGGTTTTGTGGTTTCGGGATGTTTTGTGGATGTGTGGGGTTTTGAGTGTTGGGAAAGTTGACATCTGGGGTGGTGAGGGAAAACGACAAGCTTGCCAAGTTCTGAACATGGTCCAGTTCTTCCTGATATTTCAACAACTTTTGCTCGAGCTGGGAGGCACTTTCCTTGGAAACTTGAATACCCTGAGGAACCTCTACCCTTTCAACTGAGTTCTCCTTTTTGATATTGCTCAAAAATATTCCATTTTCCCTTGTTCTTGTTTCTGATAGGACTCGGAGGAGGAGGAGGCGGAGGGCCCTTAGATCTTGTGGAGTATGATGACGATGCCAGAGTGCACGAACTAACCTTTGGGGAGGGGAATAAAACAAAAAAATAAAAATATAAACAAAGGTAGCAAGTTAGTGCAGGTTGTAAGAAAAAGAAATTGCGATATTTAAACACATAGTGCGAGAATATAATTCATGTCCTAATTTGGGAGCCTCGTTGTGCCCGAGGTATGGCTAGAAACAAGTTGATTTGGAGAACTTACAATGCTAAATGCCTCATTTTACTGATAAAAATAAGACGAATCCCAAAACGACACTAAAATAGCAGAAAATGAAATGTCACTAATGGCTATTGGCCTTATTACATTTAAAGCAAAATGAAAAGATCCTAACTACTTGGTCCCAGAAGGACCTTCCCCAGACTCGACATCTTTAGCTCCATTGAACAACTTCACTAGCTTACGCAGTCCCAACAGCAAGTAGGCTCTAACCAGGTGTCCTCCTTCGTTTCCCTCAGCATTCTGGCAGTTTTCGATCCTCTAGATGAACTTCCTTTCTAGCTCCACTAAACCCCGCTCCAAATATCCGAGCCGCTTGTTGGCGCTGACAGCCATGTCTTTCCGTTCTTCAATCAGCTTTTGATGGGCTTCCTGAATTCCCCGGTGCTCACTTTCGCATTCCCGAATCCTCTTGCATAATTGGTTGTACTTAACCTGTACTTCAGCCTTTTCGTCGATGATTCTGTGACCTCAAACAAGCCCGGGTTGTCCTAACCCACTATGATCGTCTTCCAACCAACTTGGATAGTATGGAGTATAACCAGCATGGTACTTGTCTGGTTCTATGGAATCCTTTCCCAGGATGATTTTGCAGTGCCACATATGCTGAGCTTGACACTTGTATGGACTATCGTCATCTTGAAAGTCGGCCCTGAAGTGACTCATATTATCGACCCTTGGTATAAACTGCTTCCTTCCTGCCTTCCTCATGACTCGGAGAGGGACATAAGGATAAGTTCCTCTCAGACCAATGAGTATAAGAAACGGTGCATGCCGAGATCAGATAATGAATTTTTCAGTAGGGAACCATTCGAACATCCATTGCACTTGGTCCTCTTTCAGATTTCCGAACAACTCTACCCACCCTTTACCATCTTCTGGTTGGGAAAACATGTTAGGCATACAGTTCATTTGCCTTGGCTGATGGAAGGCGATATGATCATCCCATCCTCTGCGCAAAATCTCTTGTCGATATTCACCCTTTTGGAGGTGCTCCATGAGCCAGAGTTGGAGCAGTAAGTTACAACCCTCAAAGTGTTTGGCCCCTCGTTGAAAGTTTTCCAGGGCTCAGTATATCTCCGCAACGATCATAGGTACTATGCTAAAAGGCTGCCTGCCAATTCCTTCCATCAAAGTCTTGGTGACCATGGCCAGTCTGGTATGGATCCTAGCCTTCTTCAAAGGAAATACTATTATCTCCAAAAAGCAGAACATAAAAACGAAGACTCTTCTATGGATATGCCCTAATGATGTGAGGGCGAATTCAACTGGGTAAGTGCGGTAGGACTTGCTATGGCCATACCTTTCGTACAGATAATCGAAAGGAATGTAGGAATCCTTCAAGTAGGTTAAGTCTGTGTTCTTCTTTAGTCCCATCATTTTGAGAAAGCCCATACCCTTGCGATTTTTCGGCATAAGAAAATCCGGAGTCTCCCATGGAATACCAACTAATCCTCCTATTTCCTTGAGAAGAGGTGTCATTTCAAGGTCCCCAAAGTGGAACACCGATCTATCGCCATCCTAGAATAGAGTCGCAACCTCTATAATTTTTATGTCGTGTTAGATCTCCAAAAGAGAAGTCAAATTTCCCAAATATTTACGGACGAGGGTCTGATCACTGGAGTGAAGGTCTTCCCACCAACTTAGCAACCTTGGTTGAATGTTGGTTACCATGCCGAATCTGGGGACTTCGTGCCTCATTTTCTGCAAAATAAAGTGTTAGACCCTTACCCCCGCCAGACCCGACTATTTAAATATCAATAATTGGCATAAGCAGCATTTAGTTCTCCAAATAAATGCATAGACGTGGTAATGTCCATTTAGGTTCCAATGTAATCTAGTGGAGTTTGGACAAGGCTATCTTAAAGAGTCATTATGTAGACAGCATAATTGACTCGGCTAGGTTTGACAGTGATGCATGCACAATTGAACAAAGTAAGGTTTCTATGGGGTATTAGACCGGTACCCTTGAGCGGACAACTCAAGAGGTAAAG
>NC_091064.1:100839026-100924339 GCF_000393655.2 Nicotiana sylvestris | reverse complement strand
GTCATGGTACATAATCCTAAATTCGGGTGTGCATTTCATGTGACCCGATCATAATAACTTCGAATAATAATAAAAATAAACATATCACGAATCACGGGTGCATTTCATGTAGCGTGGTTTGTGGTGTGTCCCGAAACGGCAAGTGCACGACAAATCGTAACTTGTTCAACAAATAATTCCATAAATTCTAAAAGCGGTCAAAAATAATTAAAAGCGGTTATAAAGTTAAAAATATACAATATGTTTAAAACATGTAACTAATCAGATAATTAGGCCAATATTAATAGTTAAGTGACTGTGCTCGAACCACGGAACCCGGGAATGCCTAACACCTTCGCTCGGGCTAACAGAATTCCTTACTTAGAATTTCTGGTTTCGTAGATCCTTACTTTTAAATAAAGTCGATTTTCCTTGATTTGGGATTTTAAAAATAAATCGGTGACTTGGGACACCATAAATTATTCCAAGTGACGACTCTGAAAAAAATAAATAAAATAATCTCATTTCGAATAATGTCACTTTAATTGGAAAAAAACTCTCTTATATACCCATCCGGTAGTAAAAAGGAGGTGTGACAATGGATAATCCTTCTATGTAATTTTGATCATAAAATTCACTATTGCATTTTAGTTATTAGAATTAGTTCTAAGTTACTATCAAACTCTTCTGGACATAGTTGATAAAAACTTAAAGTAAACAAGGAACTAGAAGTTTTAAATTTTAAATTGCTTAAGGTTAGATAAATTTGCTTCCTTGAGAGAGCTGTATTTGGTCAAGAACGTGAAAGTGGAATAGATATATAAAGTTTCTAATATCACCAGTAGATCCATCTTTTTGCTTTGACATGGATATCTTTCGTCCACTAGGGATTTCTTTGACATCTGCTCTACCAACTCACAATCACATACCAATTTCTCACTTTACCACTCAAACTCTAACTCTTGTTTACAACTACAATTTATCATCCCAATAATCTTATGGACAATTAACGAAAGAAAATAAGGAAGAAAGTAGAAAATAAAGGAAAGTTTCTTACAATTCGATGATTGAGAGGAGTGCCAAGAACTTCGTTGGTTTCTAGTTTTCAACGTATGAACTAACCCTCTATTTTTAATCCCTTAGCTTAAGATTCAATTGTTAAAAGTTCATATGTTGGTTGCTGCTAGGTTTTTAACATGAAACCACATTATTGGCACGTTGAGTTTGGCTCAACTTGTTTTGTAATTGGTCCATTCAATAATTTCTTTCTCTTTTTTTTCTCTTTCTTTTAGGAACTCCAAAGTACTTCACTTTTTACTATGTGTCCATTGGTATAGTTCCAAGCATCCCGTTTAGATCGTGTAGGTCCTTATACCATTCCAATACCTTAATTATGTTATTAAATCCGTAATTATAAAACTTTTAAGGTAGAAATTTATGGGGCTTTATAGTATCGAAAGATACCAAAAGCCCTTCCTTCATCAGTTGACGTCGGCGTTTCCTCCTCAGTGCTTTTCGGTGAAGTCCCGTCTGCAACTCATACACAGCCAACACAAGGAGATTCAGGAGCACACATGAGCAATATCAACAAACCCCCGCACATTCTGTCGTCAACCACTGCGAGCTGCGCCATCTTTCAAACTCCGTCGTGATGACGAATCTTGGGCCGATAAAAGTGGTCGTCGTCGCCGTTCCACTGATATAGCTGAATCTCCTCTAATTCTCAAAATATCTTGAAGAAAACGGATCGCGAACGCCGATCGCTGCAACTCACTCTCGTTCCTCCTCAAATATCCATAGCTAAATCCAAAAAATTCTCAAAGATTTTGCAGATCTCTTGATTGGTATGTTAGAAGTTTTAGGTTTGGTATTTTTGTAGAAAGCTCAATAACCATGGTGTCAACCTCTAAGCTCAAATCTGTTTGCTTTCACAGTTTTGTTTTATCCATTTTAGTTATTCTTTTATTTCATAGCCCTCGTGCTTTTGATTTTTCCCGTTCCGATTCGTTTCACATGCTCTAATTAGAGTCATTTTTTAAGCCTTTTTATTTAGCCTCTTTATATGGCAATTATTCAAATTGCAACAGACACATATTTCGGGGTTTTCAGGAAATCTCTATTTAGTCCTGCAATGCAAACTAAGACAATAAGGTGGATGATGGTGGACTAGTGGAGAGAGAGGGCAAGGTTGTAACGGTCGGACCGGTCATTTTATATTTTAGAACCATGTTTCCCTAAATAAGAGTTCTCGTAGGTTTTTTCACTGTTTTATGACCTGCGTGGATGGTTAGTTCAAGATTCGGAAGAGTTCGGATTGAAATCGGAACACTTAGTTCCTTAAAGTTGGCTAAAATGACTAAGTTTGACTTTGATCAATATTTTGGGTAAACAACCTCGTAATCGGAATTTGACGATTCCAATAGGTTTGTATGATGATTTTGGACTTTGGCGTATGTTCGGATCGAGTTTTGGATGACTCGGGATCGTTTCGACGCCTAATAATGAAAGTTGGTTCTTTGAAGGTTTTGAAATTCTTTAAATTTGGTTTGGAGTAGGTTTTGGTAATATCGAGGTCCAAATGGGATTTCGAGACAAGAAATAGTTTCGTCTGGTGATTTAAGACTTTCACACAAAATTTGGTGTCATTCCGAATAGTCTAAGTATGATTCGGCGCGTTCGGAGCGATTTGGAAACTTGAAGTTCATATTTTGATTCAATTTAGTTTTGGGGTGTGATTCTTGGCTTTATTGTTGTTTTATGCGTTTCGAGAGTTCGAGCAGGTCCGTATTATGTTTATAGACTTATTGGTGTAGTTGGACGGGGTCTCGGAGCGGTTCGAGTACGTTTCGGACCACCTGGAGCAAAGTATGAAAAACCAAATATTTTTAGTTTTGGTTTCCTTCTGCGCGAACGCGTAGGACCCTCACGTTCGCATAGAGGGATTTGGGGGGGGGGCTGAGGCTGGGGGCATTTTGCCCTTCGTGTTTGCGTAGGGATAACTATGGATTCTAACCAATTATGTGCTCTCTTTTGCTTAGGTTTTGGGTCGAAAATGAGTAAAAGTATTCCTAAAAACCGACTTAATGTGTTTGCTTGCAGGGTTTGGTCAAAATGAGGCAAAGAAGACATAATCAACTCATGAAGGAGTAAAACTTGCACAAATCCAATATTGGGACTAACCGCTGACCGCGATGGAAAAAAACGGCCGCGTAAGGACCACTACTGAGGCGGCCACAAAAACACGACCTGCGAAAGTGATATTCAGAGAGGCTGTTTTGGGCACAATATTGATGGCTGACCGCGATGGAAAAGCGCAGACGCAGAATATCTGGTGTGGTCGCGATGGTATTTTTGCTGAGAGCGTGCTTCAATGTTCAGAGGCCTTGCAAGTTAAGCTTGACTAAAAAATGTGGTCCGCATCCAAATTACGTGGCCAAGAATTAAACTAACGTGGATGCGGTGGATCTTACGTTGTCCGCGAAGCAAGTCTGTTTACCGTGAAAATGGTAACAACAATAAAATTTGTAAATGGGATTCTAAAAATACGTGATCTATTATCTAGCTAGTTGTTAAGGCAGTTTGTGTCAAGAATACATAAAATACGAACTAAATCGAGGCAGTACGCAAACCGATGGGGCCTGTTAGCCGGGTGTAGAGTAGGTCGATGGAGGCCTCGGGGCCTAAACTCGGGTCGAGTTTGAACTATCGGGGGCAGTCGGGAAGGGGTAACAAGCAGTAATACAATTGAATAAGGCTCTTTATGGCCAAAGTATAGCTGGACGGTGAAGAACAAGTAAGAAACAATAAATGCGAAGTGGCATCGGGCCAATGAGGACGAATGACTTAGAAGAAAAGGGAGAGAGAGATATATATCATTGCACTTGTTGAGAAATGGAGCGACATCAACACTTTACAAGATGGAGCGAGCCCTTTTTATATAGAGGGGGAGACTCGGCTACAAGTATGTGGGGGTTAGCTACAAAGTACGGTGATGGGATGGCCTGACGTGATGCTTCAGCGTAGGCTTTGGGTAGGCTGCGTTTGTCAGGTGTAGCCATGTGCCTAGATGGCTTCTTCCTCTGTCCTAGCTTCTTCCCTGGTTTCCTCTGAGTCGGTATTCGACGAGCCCCGAGGATGAGAGCTCGGTCGCGACCTCCTGCTCTCAAGACCCCAGGATATGCTTCTGAAATGTCCTGATAGCGAGAAATTGAGTCTTCCAATTTCGCCGCGTACAGATAGTCTCCGCGTTTTCCATATCGAAGAGATGGGAAATGATTTTGACACTTGACTTCTTGAACTTCTTTTGGCGATGCCATGCCGATGATGCGACTCCTGGATCATGCTTTTCGATGTCGTTCATTGCGCTCCTGATTCTCGTTCTTCAAGGTAAAGGCACCGCCACCGTTTCATTTTTCCATGGACGTATTAACTGTGCCCGTCGGTCAGCCTTCCACAGCCTATATGATCGTGTCGTAATCCCCTATAAAAGAGGATGCCTTGGCCTTGTTTCTCCTATTACCATGCTTCCGCTGGCTTGTTCGTCTTTCCCTTCCTCTTTTTTTCTTTCACCTTAGAGTATCATGTTACGAGCTCATGATTTTAAGGTCGTATGGAGGAGTACCTTTAGACTGCATTGTGGCTTTCTGCTGAAGTCCCCTTTCATCAAACATAAGTGTGTTGTCCTGCTATTGCTGCGGTCATCGGTATGCAGGCCCTTGTTGCTGCTGCTGGCCCGAGGTGATGATGGGTGGGGGGTTGGTACCTCTCTTATGTAGACAGTCGTTCGGATTATGCACTGCTTCTCAAAAGGGGGCTCGGACTATACATCGCTGCTCACCTTCATACCCCGGCTCGATGTGGCACTCTTCTCCGATTCAGGGGCTTGCACGGCTGGACGTTACAAGGAGTGGATCTAAAGTAGCCGTGCAAGCGGGACTGAGGAATTTTCGGTCCGCTGTCTCTACGAGGCTTCTTTGGCCAAAGAAGGTCCTCGAGCTTCGGAGAGCTATGGCATTTTTTCATCCCTTTCTGTCACTCACCTTGTCCCTTGGGGTATCAGTGATGAAGGTTGGGACGAAACTTCCGAGGATGCGTGCCCGCAGGGGCCTGCTGTGGATTTTCGGAGGTGGATCGGTCTCCAGGTCTTCACTTTCCGTGTGCATCCCTTTGCCTCTTCCTTTAGACGTAGAAATCCTGCATAGGCCCTTGTAATTGTATGTAACGACCCCTCGAGGGTCATTTGTACACAAAATTTTATGAATAAGAAACGAACTTTGTTGATTTCTGCTTTCGAATTTGCTTTGTTTCTGTATGCTTTCATGCCCTTTGAGACTCTTCGAATGCCTCCTTTTGTGTTGTTGATTGTTGATATCTATCTTGGACGTAAGTGTTTATTCCGATCTTTTGCCGATCGACATGGGTTCTTTTCGATCCCATTGTCGTACTTCAGAACAACTCTGGATCGATTTGATGGGCCGGGGCTATCGAAGTCCCCCGAGTTGTTCAGAGATCATGCATTGAGTTCTGGGGCCTCCGTGAGCACTGCTCCAGATGTAGGTCATCTTCGGGTACCTAGGGGTCCCTATTAGTCTTGGTGTAGATGGCCCCTTTAGGCTGTATAAGATAGACTTCTATTAAGGAGCTTGCGTGTATTTGGGCCCTTCCTCGGACCTTTGTATAACTTTCATGATTGGAGCTTCCTGCGTTTACTCCTCCTTCTTAGAAAGAGTGAATCGTGAGATCAGTTACTTGCCTTGCGTTAAGTGTCGGCGTTGAGAGCTCATTGAGGCCCGACTTCTTTGGGCCGGGATTTCTTGACGTAGAATGTTGCCTCGAGTATGGAGACACTATGGACGACTCTTCGAGTTATGATTCCTCGCTGGAGGATGCTTCCGGGATCGAACATCGCCCAATCGATTTGTATCGAGGCTGTTGGCTTCCTGGGGCTTGCCTCGGGCAGGTGAATCGTTGCTGCTTCTCGCATATATGTGGTACGGCTTCGGCTTCTTCGCAAGACTTTACTACTTTCAAATAGCCGCCTTTCTGTTCTGGTACAGAGTGTTGCATCTTTCTAAGCGCGAAAGTATTGGTGCGCACCTTTGCTTTGGCCTGTCAGTCTCACCATAGCCATGGAAACCACTTTGGGGTTGATCCGATAAGGGGCGGGGGGTGCTGCTCTTGGTGCTCAGGAATCAAGGGAGTTTGCTTTGGAGACGGCGTCCTTGCTAAGAGGAGAACATCTGGAGATGGCGAGGAGATATTGTGGGTGGAGCGAAGGGATAGTCCTGCAGGCTTTTTCCCCCAACGAGGGTATTGCGGACTCTACTGATGGATTCCTGAACATGTATTTATATCCTTTCGCATTTGGCCTTCTTGATAGGATTGGGCTTGAATTTTGTCTGAAGTATCGGGTCACTCTGGCACAGATTCATCCGTCATTTTGGCGAAAGATGTTGATGATGAGGCTCTTCGCGGTGAAGGTCGGTCTTGAATTCACGCTTGATCACCTTGTCAGGTTGTATCGGCCTTTTCATCATCAAGGCCTGCTAAATCTGAGGTGCCGCTTGTCCACGCCCTTTGTAGTTGACGACGAGGAGGGAGGGGATCGAGAGTGGGCCAGTTGGTTTGTCCAGGTTCGGACGACTGACATTATCCCAGCGGAGTTCTTGCCATTTCCTAAAGGGTGGAATCACGCTCGTGAGTGAGGCGTTTGGAGCTTTTTTGGATCTCATCTATAGCGAAAATCAGCTGAGTAATAATGTTGTTTCTTCTATTGCAGCGACTTCATGGGTGCCGGGTGAAGTTCATGATCTGCCCGGCTGGGTCCGGAAGCTGGTGACCCATTCATCCTATGACGAATGCAGGTGGCGGGTCGTGATTCACATCGGATGGGGAACACAATACCGAGGTATGTGCATACGTTGCCTTTGTTTCGCCTTTGTATACCCGACATAATGCTTCCCCCTTCCATCTGTGTTGGATTCGCTGTTTATAGATATCGGGTGGTTCCTCGGGATGAAGCAATGTTTCTCTGAAAAGGGGAAGGAGTCGTTGGCCTCTGGTCTGGGGGATGATGGAAACGAGAAGGATCGGAACTTGCGATGTGATGGAGCTTTTAGTGGTACCGGTTGGGTTTATATTTTCGGAGAGGGGGTGTCGCCCGAATCTGCCGCTCTCGGAGTTCCTGATTCCCAGCCGGCGGTTCCTTCGAGCGAACACGCTTCTCCAGGGCTCGGTTCTTCTGGGGCCTCAAGGGCAAGATCAACAGAAGTGTGTTCCGACTTCGAGGAAGTCTGTCGTCTTCACTTCGTGGTGAGTTTTTCATACAGTTTCCTTATGTCCCTTATCCTCCTATTGAACTTCCCTCGTGTAGGCTTGCGATAGGCTTAGGTCTGAGCTACTCCGTCGAGGGGCCAAGCTTTAGAAAACTTGGGATGAGGGCGAGTCCCTTAGGCTCCTTAACGAGGAGATGGAAGTAGAGCTGCAACATTGGCGATATGAGGCACACCGGAGCTCAAACTATGAGAGCTACTTGGCGGAGCAAGTAATTTCTTATGGTGTGTGCTTCTCTCCTTTCTATCCTTAAGGCATCAGTTGCGGAAAAAGTCTGAGGCTTTGGAGTACCTTAAAGGCGACGTCAACCGCACTAGAATTGCTTGTGAGGAGCTAAGGGCTCAATCGCAGGCTCAAGCTTTGGAGGAGATGGGTGCCTCAGCCAAGGTTCCTGCCCTTGAGGTCCAACTCTGCTTGACTCATGAACGCCAAAGTTCAATCGGATATGATTGGGAAGCTTGAATCTGATCTCTTGAAGGTTAGAGCTGAGATAATTGACGCTCGGGCGGAGGTGGCACTAAACCGAGTTAAGACCAATCGTGAGAGGGCGATCTGTGTGAAGGATGCTGCTGATGCCCAAGCTGAGCTGAAGAAAACCCTTGACTGGGAGTGGATGATCGAGGAATATGTTCAATGTAAATCCCGAAGAGAGGTGTTTGAAGAGATCGGTGCAAGGGGTTTCGTTCTCTCGGAGGAATTGCCTCGAGCCCGGGCGGATGAGCGCAATGCTCGGTCGTTTCTCATCGATGTTGTGGAGGGCAATTTTGGCAAGTTGTAGTTCTTTTAGTATAGAATGTAGATTTTGCCGTTTTGTTGCTCTGCTCCGGATATATGTAGGGCATGCCTGTAGATGGAGAGTACATTTTTTCGTGCGCATATGATATATATATATATAATGAGAAGTTTTGAAGTTTTATTTCTTATGTGCCTCTTTTTTTGTTGCTTTTGATCAGTTAGGCTGGTCTTGGCATCTAGCTAGGTCCTTCTTGGTCCGGAGTTGATCAGACGGCCCAGGGACTCTTAAGTATGATCCTTAGTTTTCGAGTCGGGCTCCGGCTCGAGCCTTCCTGCCTTTGGATTTTTTGTGCCCGTGCGGGCGGGTGGTAATTGCTTTTATCTTGTGCCCTTGGGCATTTTGCTGTTCCAACTACTTTAGGTCCAGTCTCCGGGTCACACTGTGACTCGAGCTTCAATTAATCCTTAGGTTTTTTCTTGCCTGCATGGGCGGATGATGATGGCCCTTTGCGCTATGGGCTGAAGTAATTTTGCGGGCGCGTGGCCCGGAGATTTTGATCGGCTGATGAAGGTATCATCCGAGCCATGCCCTTAGGCATATTGCAATTTACTGTTCCAGTCTCCGAGTCGCTTTCATCGGGTTTCTGGTGATAGTGGCACTTACGCCGTGCCCTTAGGCATGTTGCACTTTTTTCGGGTCTAGTCTCCGAGTCGTGTTGCGATTCGAGCTGTAATCGACCCTTAAATTTCATCGCGTTTCCGGCGATGGTGGCACTTATGCCATTTGGTCGTAGAGACCTTTTAATATGTGGCCCGTAGGCTTCCATAGTTAACTATTTTGGATCCGGTCTCCGAATCGGGTTACGATTCGAGCTCATTTTAATCCTCAAGTTGTCAAGATTTTTTAGTCGGCGACAATGGATCTTACGCTGTTTGGTCATAGAGACCTTTCAATATGTGGCCCGTAGGCTTACTTAGCTGGCGACAATGGCTCTTACACTGTTTTTAGCCCGTGGGATTTGTGTAGGCTTTGTATCCGCTCATTATGGTTTTTTGTAGTATTTTTGCCTGACCCGTCGTCAATTCCAGAGGAACCTCGATTTCAAGTTATTGTCGGCAGTGTTTCGAGCACCTCGTAAGGTTCATAGCTCGTAGATCGACGCTTTTGCATTTTGGAGCCGACATTGTCGGGGCTCATTTTTGCCTGTGGAGAGAAGCCTGTTTTAACCGATTCTTTCCGAAGTATATAAGAGTAATGGCCTGTGATTTTTTAGCAAAGGTCGGGCGTCCTCGAGACACATTATTTTGATTGTATCAGTCGTTTGACCGTAGTCATATGTGTTTGGCCCTAGCCATTTTTGATCCCTAGCGATAGTTTAGGTGTCTACATCGAGGGTATGCCCTTTAGGGATTCTTACAAATGCAACGTATAGCCTAAATATCGGGATTTTCATGCCTGTTGAGGTCTTACAGTTTGTAGAATATATCTGGGTATGCCAAGGATGCCCATTAGGGTCTTACAGTTTCGGATTTTTCCAGTTGTATGGCGATTGATAGCAATTTTCGAGTCATCGAGTTTGTTTAAGCTTGAAGACAGCTTCTCGAGAGCTCGGAGTTGCCTTCCAGGGGCTTGATGAGCCCGAAGTTCCGACATTGGGGTCATGCAAGTTGTCGAGTTGCTTATACTAAGTCTTCGAGTATTTCGGGACCTATTTGATGGAGAAGCATTTGCCGCGAATACGTCAAAATAGTCTTTCTCGAAGTACGAAATGTCAGAAAGATATTCTTTATTGCTTGGCATAGATATAGGCCATGATGAAATGCCGAAAATATATTCTTTACTACTCGGCGTAGATATATGCTGTAAGTACATGTTGTCTCGTTGTCATGAGCTCGGCCCGCACAGGCTCGGCTCTTCCGATCATCTGATCTGCTTGTATGGTTCTGTTTCGAGACCTAGCCTGCCATTTATTGGCTCTTCTAAGGAGATGGTGCTCTTTAAGAGAAAATTGTCGCAAGTCGCCTAACTATAGAAGGAAGGCTAGCGAGCTCGTCGTAGCCCTTTCTGGGGGTATGTTGCTCTGCTAATAATCTTGTTGGCAGGACCTTTAGGTTGAAAACCTGGTCGAGGAAAGAAAGCTTGGCGGATTCTGCAGGGGCCTCGAATTTCCGAGTGGAGTTCGGAATTTATGAATGCCTTGGCTGACTGCCTGCATGTAGGTTAGTAAAAAAAAGAAGAGACAATCGAAGGAGTGGAGTAGTTCTTCCTTGCTGCGGGATACGTAGGCGACTTTTCGAGGTTTGGCGCTGGTGCCGGCAGCTGGTTGTACGGTGAGGGATTTCCTCTCGTCGCGTGTAGCTTTTTGTTGAATGCCTAAGTTCGACCCTTGTCGAGGGGTTCCATTCCTTTTGGCAGATAGGGGTCGAAATCGCCTCTGGGTGATGTACCAGTTGTCATCCGAAAAACACGTCCGCACTTTGCGGGCTCAACGCTCTAATTCGAGCTCAATCGAGCTGTATAGAGGGAGCGGCTTACCTGATTGTTGTAGCGACCGGCGTCTGGAATCCATCAAAGGTTTGAAGTGTGAGAGTGATTTAGTTCGTTGGTCCGAACTGCCCTACTGGCTTTGGCCCGACGCTGTTGGTGTAATTGATCGAAACACATGCACTTATGAACACATGCTTTACTTGGAATAGGCTAAATGAGGGAGGGGGTTACTAGCGCGTGAATACAAGGACGAGGCAAAGTCTAAACGTCCCTTTCCTTGGATGTAAGGGTACCCTTTGGGTATATTCCCTGGATCCGCCTTTTCCTGGCGATGAGCACTTTCTCTATGAATTTTACGGGTCTTTGAAGGGTGTCGCTGCCTTTCTGCTGTCGCGGCAATACACCGTGGCTTGTCAGCCTCGTTTTTCCTAATATCCTTCCTCCTTTGGGGTCGGATTCGAGCTTGACCGCTTGATGATACTTGGTGGCGACCTCTATTGAATAGAATGGTTGTTCTTTTCGGCTAGTGACCCTGCGCGGCCCGTGGTTCCTGCGTCGGGCCATAGTTCTCTCGGAGGAGTCTTGGTCGGAAAGGACTGAGTCGCCTGGCGTTGCCGGACTCGCCTATAGTGATCACGATGCTCGGCACAGCAATGCTGAAATTGCATCCGGCTGGGCGGGATTTCCTTACCAGGTGTTCCTTGTTGAATCTGGTTCCATCGGAGGTTCCTCAAGGATGATGTCCCCGGGCTATCTCCTTATTATTGCGAGGTACGTTGCACCTCAGGTCATTCCTTTCATTCGTTGTGCATGGGCGATACCTCCATCTTCTTCGCATCAGCTTCTTTGTCGGGAGTCTGCTTGGATATACCGAGCCCGAGGAGGTTCCCGGAAGGTTCCCCACGGCTCTGATTCGTGGCTGACACCGGGTGCGGCTTTTTGCGGCATTTCATTTCTTCCTTGTTCGGCCTTAGGTGTGTCGGGCCTTCTCGGCACTGCTTTAACGGTATGGGCGCATGCTTCCGCGAAAGACCATGCTGGCATGGTGAGTCTATGAGGCCAGGTGCTACACGAACTTGATTCGTAGTGGGTTCCGAGGCTGTTCCCCGGAGAGTCGGTTGTTGTAGGAGCTTACACGAACTTGATTCGATCTTTTTGAGGACATTCCCCAGCATCTTCGCTGCACTAGGGTCGGTCACCGACTCGTCGTTACTTGACCTCTCGGGTACTGGCTCATCCTGAGAAGGTATCCCCGTTGTTATTGCGTCGGGGATCTTCAGGCGATTGTCCAACTGAGCGATGGCCAGTTGTTGTGCTTGCAACATCTCAAAGATAACATGGAGATTAACTTCCTATTCTTCCCGGGCGGGGTTTTTTGAGCTTTCTGTTGGTCAGTCAACTGTATGCTATCATCGGTGCGCGAGGCTTCATCGACTTGTTGCGCGCCTCGCAAAGTCGCGTCCTCTTGAATCGACCCAGATACGTTATCAAGGTCCTGTGGTATTGCGTCAACCGTTGGAACAGCCATACTGCTTCCGCTGTGGTTCTCGGGGCCTAAACTCGGGTCGAGTTCGAACTATCGAGGGCAGTCAGGAAGGGGATAACAAGCAGTAGTACGATTGAATAAGGCTCTTTATGGCCAATGTATAGCTGGACGGTGAATAACAAGCAAGAAACAATAAATGCAAAGTGGCCTCGGGCCAACGAGAACGAATGACTTAGAAGAAAAGGGAGAGAGAGAGATATATATCATTGTACTTGTGGAGAAATGGAGCAACATCAACCCTTTACAAGATGGAGCGAGCCCCCTTTATATAGAGGGGGAGACTCGGCTGCAAGTATGTGGGGGTTAGCTACAAAGTACGGTGATGGGATGGCCTGACGTGATGCTTCAGCGTAGGCTCTGGGTAGGCCGCTTTTGTCAGGTGTAGCCATGTGCCTAGAGGGCTTCTTCCTCTATCCTATCTTCGTCCTTGGTTTCCTCCGAGTCGGGCTGCGATGAGCCTCGAGGTTGAGAGCTCGGTCGCGACCTCCTGCTCTCGAGACCCCGGGATATGCTTTCGAAATGCCCTGACAACGAGAAATCGAGTCTTCAGATTTCGCCGCGTCATTATTTCGCGAACGCGGTCAGAATTATTCCTCCGCGAAACCTCTTCACTGGCATTTTTGTCCGGGAATTTCAGCCTAGTATAAAATAGATTTTTTTAACATTTTAGGTTATGTTTTGTTAAGAAGAACACGTGAACGGTTGGTTTTTACCTTTTTGAGTAATCTTAGAGTAGATTCATCTTCAATCTTTAGATTTTCATCTTGTATTTGAATATTAAGGCTTATATTTTATCTTTATCTTTGATTTATGCTAGTTTCATGAGTAGCTAAATCCATAGCTAGGGTTGTGACTCAAATCTAGTGTGAATATTTAATGAGTCTTAAATTTTATGGCTTAATTGATTATGGATTAGTGACATTTAGCTTAATTCATGCTTTAAATGTAGAATTGATGGTTGCAAACACTGATTCGTGCCTTTATGACTTAGACTCTTCTTGAGAAAGAGGGACTAAGTCTAGGAAAATTAGGCTAACAAGGAATATGGGTGAATTCAAGAGATTGATAGCCCAAATTAAAAGGTTAAACCTAGAGATAATAATACCCAACTTGAGCCAATATCATTTGTTATGCATGAGCACCCATTTGGACTTGAGAAAGCCAAATTGTGCAAAGTCACTCAAACTACCAAGAGGTATAGAGTGAGCACTTATGTGTGATGGTTATATCACGACCCCAATCATAACATGCTTGCCCTGAATTCTCGATACCCGTTAGATATCCACCCAGGCGAAAGTCACTACCCTAGTTCCTTTTAATCCTTGAAAACAACCAACAAAAATATTATACATAGTTTTAACTATTGCATGTTATAGAATAGAAGTAGAAGTAGAAAACAAAACCAACCATTTGTGGAAGTGAAATTAAGAGCAAAACTCGCATCTTTACTAGGATATAAACCTAACTCCAAACTAATTAACTCCCTGTGGATTCGATCCCGACCTTTCTTGGGTAAAACTGCATCGACCATCCTCGCTAATCAATAGTAGTGCAGGCTTAGAACCGATCAATTTTTGGCATCGTTGCTAGGGAGTTTAACGGTTTTAGCTATATCTCCGAGTATTTGTGTGTTTTGCTTTTCTTTCCTTCCGATTTTCTAATTTGTTTGTGAATTGCTCTCAGGTACAATACGGCTCTTAACAATGATGCTCCCGGAAATTTGTTTTTGGGGGAGGAGGTAGATGATGATAATGTGGATGAAATTCAACCCGAACCAAAAGCATAAAGGAGAGGCCAACCGCCTCAAGATAATATTCCAAACCCTCTCCCACCTCCAACAAGGGCAGCACATCGAGTGTTGCCTAACGAAGGATATGCAAGTGTAATAGTCCTGCCCCAGATTAGGGCGGGCAACTTCCAAAAAACCAATGTGATGCTTACACTCTTGGAACAACGGGGTTTCTTAACCGGAGCTCACACCAAAATGCCTACAAGTATATCAAGGGTTTTGTTGATACATGTTGGGGGAGCAAACAAACTAACATATCTGAGGACGCATTGAGACTAAGGCTTTTCCCATTCTCTATAAGGGGGAAATCTTTGGATTGGCTTGAAAGGTTTCCCAACCATTCCATCACTACTTGGGATAAGTTGGCCGAGAAATTCATAGCAAAGTTCTTCTCGCCGGGGCATATGGCGATGCTGAGAGATAAGATCCTTGACTTCAAACAAGAGCCAAATGAACCGCTTCATGAGATTTGGGAAAGGTATAGGATGACGGTGAAAGAATGTCCTAACAATGACATGACCGAAGCGATGATCCATCAAATATTCTACCGTAGCATCAACACTACCAACCAGTGTGTAGTTAACTAACTCGCAGGGGGAATCTTTATGAATACTCCTTATGTTGAGGCGTGTGATATACTTGATGAGATGGAGGATACTTCCTCGACGTGGCAAAGTCGAGCTAATATGCCACAAGGTGATCCCAATGTCATTTACCTACACAGAGCTCCATGACCACAGCTAAGAAATAGCCGAGTTAACTACAACCATGAACCAGTTAGTCAAAGCTCAATTGCAACAAGTTCAGGGTCCAAAACAAGTGAATGCCATGCAAGGGGTAAATATGATGATCAATAAGAGGAGGCAAAGAGGTCAACAAAGTCAAGGAAATATGGGTCAATATGAGTAATGTGGTAGTGGTTACAACTAAGATGATGGGTATGATGATCAAAGTGAAGAGGTTTAGTATGTGAACACCTACCAAGGACAATGGGGCAATGCTCCAAATCGTCAACAACAGTGGAGATCCCAAGGAAATTGGAATAATGCAAACAACAAAAACCAAAGCAACTGGGGGAACAACAATCAAAATTGGGGCAACCAAGGTAACCAAGGCAACTGGGGTGGCAATAACAATAGCAATTGGGGAGGCAACAACAACCAAGAGGGTTGGAATAATGGTAATCAAGGGACACGGGGGTCAGGCTTTCAAAGGCCTCCGATGTTTCAAAAACCTAAAAACCCACCTCCATTTCTGTCTCAAGGTCCTAGCTCGTCCAACAATAAGATGGGACAGATTGAATCCATGTTTGAGCAAATGATGAAGAAAAATGCTGACCCCGATGCCCAATTGGCATCCCATAATACTTCTATCCGCAACTTGGAGGTCCAACTTGGTCAAATTTCTCAAGTGTTGAATACTCGCCCTAAGGGGGCACTACCTAGTGACACGCTAGTAAACTCGAAGGGAGAGAAAAATACAGGCCATGCTATGGCGATGACTACAAAGGAGTGGTAGAGGTGGAGTTGCGATTACCTCTAATGCAAGAAAGGTTGTGAGTGATGATGTGTTGGTGCAAGAGGATGATGAGCAAAGCAATTATGTGCAAGTGAGTAATGAGAATGTGAATGAGGAAGTAAGAATTAACATTGATGACAATGTAGAGGAGACACAAAATGATGTGAACCCGTCTAGGGAACACGTGATAGACATACCAGAAATGGTAGTGCGCAAAGCCAAGGCTCATTTGCCAAGGCCTCATCCACCATACCCTCAGAGGCTTGCAAAACAAAACAATGAGAACTAGTTCCAGAAATTTATTGATATGATAAAGAGTTTGTCGATAAATGTACCTTTGGTGGAAGCTCTAGAACAAATGTCAGGATATGCCAAGTTTATAAAAGACTTGGTAACAAAGAAGAGATCCATGAATTGTGAAACAATAAAGATGATGCATCAAGTGAGTGACATTGTACATTTCATAGCCCCAAAGCTAGAAGACCCTGGTGCTTTTATAAACCCGTGCATTATTGGTAGTGCCAATTTCGCCAAAGTTTGTGAGACTTAGGGGCAAACATTAACTTGATGCCATATTTTGTGTTTAAGACATTGGGGATTGGGCAACCAAGGCCCATATCCATGAGGTTGTAGATGGCATATAGGACAATGAAGAGGCCATTGTGGATTATAGATGATGTGCTAGTGTGGGTCGACAAGTTCATACTTCCCGCGGATTTTGTGATTCATGACTGTGAGGTTGACTATGAGGTGCCGATCATATTGGGGATACCTTTCCTAGATATAGGGAAGACTTTAGTTGATGTGGAAGCAGGGGACATCACCTTCCGGGTGGGTGATATAAAAGTTATGTTCCATGTCTGCAAAATCAATGAGGCAGCCCAATAGCAATGAAGTATGTTCCTTTGTGGTTCTTGTGACCGAGGTGATTGTTGAAGACACCAGTGCTGTGATAAATGTGGAGGACCCTTTGGAAGCTATGTTGTTGAACCATGATGTGACTGAGGATGAAGGCTTAATAGAACATGTCAATTCTTTGCAAGGAATGGGTTCTTACACATATGAGCCCCGAAAACTCTCCTTGGATCTTGAGAACCGAAAGACTCCACCAACAAATCCCTCAATTGAGGAACCTCCTGTATTGGAGTTGAAGCCTTTGCCTTCACACCTCAGGTATGAGTTCTTAGGCCCTTGTTCAACTTTACCTGTTATTCTTTCTTCGTGCTTAACTAACGTGCTGGTAGATGCCACCCTTGCGGTGCTCCAAAGAAGAAAGAAGGCAATTGGATGGACTCTAGCTGATATTCGGGGGATAAGCACCGCCTTTTGCATGCACAAAATTATACTTAAGGATGATGCCAAAACCCTCCGAGGAACATTAAAGGAGGTTTAATGAGGCTATGCAAGAGGTCGTCAAGAAGGAAATTATCAAGTGGCTAGATGCAGGGGGTGTGTACCACATTTCGGATACTTTATGGACTTCGCCGGTACAATACGTGCCGAAGAAGAGGGTTATGACTGTGGTCACAAATGAGCAAAATGAGCTGATCCCCACTAGGGTTGTTACCGAATGGAGGGTAAGCATGGATTACCGAAAGCTGAACAAAGTGACACACAAAGATCATTTTCCATTGCCCTTTCTTGACCAAATGTTGGATAGACTTACCGGGCGTGCCTACTATTTCTTTTTGGATGGGTACTCATGTTACAACTAGATTTTTATTGCACCGGAAGACCAAGAGAAAACCACATTCACATGTCTGTATGGCACCTTTGCATTCTTACGGATCTCATTTGGTTTGTGTAATGCACCGGCTACCTTTCAGCGGTGTATGATGGCTATATTTATGGACATGGTGTAGGACTTCTTGAAAGTGTTCATGGATGATTTTAGGGTTGAGGGTGACTCCTTGAAGAATTCTTGAATAATCTTAACAAGGTGTTGGCCCGATGTGAAGAGACCAACTTAGTACTTAATTGGGAGAAGTGCTACTTTATGGTTTAGGAGGGCATTGTTCTTGGCCATAAAATCTCAAAGAACGGTATTGAAGTGGACAAAGAGAAGATTGAAGTGAATTAAAAACTCCCTCCTCCTACTTCCGTCAAGGGAATTAGGAGCTTTCTTGGGCATGCGGGGTTCTACCGAAGGTTCATCAAGGACTTCTCAAAAGTGGTGAATCCATTGTGCAAGTTGTTGGAAAAGGATGCAAAGTTTGTGTTTAATGATGATTGCATGAAAGCTTTTGAGCTTCTCAAGTATAGATTGACTACCACTCCCATCATCACCACACCCAATTGGAGCTTGCCATTTGAGCTCATGTGTGATGCTAGTGACGTTGTGGTAGGAGCGGTTTTGGGGCAAAGGATCAATAAAATATTTCATCTGGTCTATTATGTAAGCAAAATGATGAATGATGCCCAAGTCAATTATACGGTGACCGAGAAAAAGTTACTAGCCATTGTCTTCGACATGGAAAAGTTCAGGCCATATCTCATGGGTACCAAAGTGATTGTGCACACCGATCACGCGGCACTCCGTTACTTGATGACAAAGGACTCTAAGGCTAGGTTGATGAGATGTGTTCTTTTTCTTCAAGAGTTTGACCTTGAAATTATTGATAAAAAAGGAAGTGAAAATCAAATGGCAGACCACTTGTCCCTCTTGGAGGAGGGGAGGCCCCATTATGGACTCGAAATTAATTATTCGTTTCCGGATGAACAACTCCTCTCCGTGTCTTTGAATAGTATGACTTGGTTCGCCAATGTGGCTAACTTTCTTGTGACCGGCATTGTCCCGAGTTTGCTCTCTTCTAACCAAAGGAAGAAGCTTAAATGGGACAGCTTGGGTTATTACTGGGACGAGCCTTATCTTTTCAAGATTTGTAATGATGGTGTGATTCGGAGATGTGTTCCGGAAAGGGAGCAAATGAATATTCTTGATTCTTTTCATTCCTCGCCCTACGGTGGTCATCATGGTGGGGTGAAAACTTCTTCAAAGGTTCTAAGCTATGGATTTTATTGGCCTACCCTATATAAAGATGCTACTGAGCTTGTTAAGAGATGTGATGAGTGTCAGAGAGCTGGTAGAATTTCCAAGAAGGATGAAATGTCTCTCACCACTATTCTTGAGATTGACATTTTTGGCGTGTGGGACATTGACTTCATGGGACCATTTGTGAGTTCATGTAGTAACACTTACATTCTGGTTGTTGATTATGTTTCCAAGTGGGTTGAAGTTGTGGCTTTTCCAAACAATGAGGCATGGAGTGTGGTGGCATTCTTAAAGAAATATATCTTCACAAGGTTTGGCACTCCAAGGGCGATCATCAGTAATGGGGGTTCTCATTTTTGCAACAAGGCCTTCGATACTTTACTCTCCAAGTATGGTGTCAATTATAAAGTGTCAACCCCTTCTCATCCCCAGGCTAGTGGACAAGTTGAGGTCTCCAACAGGGAGATAAAGAGCATATTATCAAAAACTGTCAATACAAATAGGACTGATTGGTCAAGGAAACTGGATGATGCTTTGTGTACTTACAGAACTACGTATAAGACTCCAATTGATATGTATCCATACCGGTTGGTATTTGGGAAAACATGACACCTTTCAGTTGAGTTAGAGCATAAGGCTATATGGACGATGAAGAAGTTAAACCTTGAATGAGATGTCGCTGCAAATCTCCGGGTAGAGCAACTAAGTGAACTTGATGAGTTTAGGTTTCATTCCTATTCCAACTCGTCCTTTTATAAGGACAAGATGAAGTACTTATTTAAAAATATGCCCGGAACAAGGAATTCAAGGAAGGTGACTTGGTTCTTCCATTCAACTCTCGGTTACGACTATTTTCGGGAAAGCTCAAGTCAAAATGGAGTGGCCCTTTTGAAGTGGTGCATGTAACTCCATTTGGTACTCTTGATTTGAAAAACAAAAATGGTGAAATATTTCGAGTTAATGGGCACCAAGTGAAGCACTATCTTGGCAAGTTTGAGGATAGTCACGTGGTGGAAATGATCCATTTCAAGTGAATGATGGTAACATGCATCGTGCCGCGATGTTAAATCAGGCACTTCTTGGGAGGCAACCCATGTGTTTTTCTTTCGTTTTGATTTTCTTCTTAGATTAGGCTCTATTTTAAACTAACTGGTTGTAAGATTTGTGTAGGAATTGTTGGTGCAATGCACACCGTTGCTGAAGAAATTTGCCTATGTGTGAGAATTACGCTGACCGCACTCAAAATTTTATGGTGAGCGGGTGCTTTTCGTACGGGCGTAAATGGTCAGCGTACACGGACTTGAAAAGACCAGAATAGCAACTCTCTAAAGTTGTATTCGCGTTCGCGGTTGATATTTCATGGTCCATGTTACTCTTTCATGCCTGCGCTTGTTTTTCCACTCTCAGTGGTCCAGTCTTTGCAACACCTCTTCAAAAAGGTAAAAGCATGGACCGTGATGGTATTCCGCGGAGCGCGCTCAGGTAAGTCGGTAGGTCCTTGTGCTTTTAGTATAAATAGATGGATCTATTTCCTGTTACACTTTTCGAAACCTTCACTCTCACAACAATAGCCTACTGTTCATCACCCTTTAATCTATATCTCAATTTCATATCATTAATCAAGAGTTAGTTTCTACCACAAATCAATCAACTGGCATGCTCAATTTAGTATTAACTTTGTCTCTTTCTTTTTCTTTTCTTGTAGTTCTACTCTTTCTTTTCTTTATTTAGGGTTAATACATGCCAAAGTCAAAATGTTGCATAATTTAGGCCTAATTTAAGATGGGTAATTGAGTTTCATGCCTAATGGGGGGATGGGGTATTCACTATGCCGGTTAATTGCCAAAACTTTTGATAAGTGAAACCCTAGGTCATAGATCTTTCTTCGGTGCCTGCATGTTTTGAATTTTGCGGACCGCGGCCCAAAATTTTGCGGTCCGCATTCATGAGTTTGTATGTGCTGAATTAGTTGATTATTCGCGGCCGCAAAGAATTTTTTGCGGTCAGCAGTTAACATTACGCAGCCGCATCCTTAAATTCTCAGATTGCGCTCTTGATCTTCAGAGATTGGGTAATTTGATCCCCAGTCTTTTGCGGCCGCATTCCTTTTACGCAGACCGCTATGTCCATTCCGCGGCCGCGCCCCTTTTTCCAACGTCAGCGGTACCTTAACTTTAGAGACTGGGTAGTCTGATCCCTAGTCTTTCGCGTCCGCGTTCCTTTTTACGCAGACCACGGTGTCCATTCTGCGGTTGCGCCCCTTTTTCGCTATCAACAGACCCTTCTTTGAGCAACACTATCAACAGACCCCTTCTTTGAGCAACACTATCAACATTTAATCTGCTTTCCTTTGACGATTCATTGAACAACAATACTAATGAGCTTCCACTGATTCTGTATGCAGATAATGGTCCACTCTCAAGGAAAAGGTGATACATCTAAAGGGACGGCAGAACCCTCCCGAGGACGGGGTAGAGGAAAGACCAAGTTACCACTAGCAGGCCAAAAGTCCATTGGGAAGATGCGAGCTGCCATCAAAGCTGTGAAGAGAGCAGCGGACCAATCAGATATGAGTATGTCCCTTCCCTAAAAGCTTCGGAAGGTGACTCTGTTCCCACCTATGTTCCTACAAATTTCTCGGGATCATCTTCTCCACCTGCTGCAACTCTGATCTCACCAGCTACCCCTGCCTATATTGATATTGATGTTGATGACAAGGTGTCGGACGATGGGAGAGGGGGTGATACTATTGTTGGGAGTTTGGAAAGATCAAGAAATCCGGAGGTATGGCAGTACAGATTTGTCAGTGAGCTAGCCTACCAGAAATTACGAGAATGGTGGCCCCAAAGGTCACTCACCCTTGAGAGGCAATTCATTAAGCGAGACCTCCTTCCCCACAATCCAAATCTCAAAAGGCAATTTGAGGAGAGAGTATGGTGGAAATGGTTCACCAGTAAGGTTCCAGATGCCAATGAATTTATTGTCAAAGAATTATATGCTAACATTGCCCACATCAAAAAGGGCTCCACTGTGACAAAGGTCTGAAATTTGAGGATCCGATTTGATGGCTAAACATTGAATGATTATGCCAGTTTCGAGAATGTGGAAGTTGTGCAATATTTGGAAAAGTTGGTACTTGCTGAAGCAGCTCGGGCATGGTTGGCGGAGATATTAGGTCCCGGGACGACACCGGCATGGCTCATAGCAGGGTTCCCAATATCCAGAAACACCCTCAGCTTTGAAGCCAAAGGGTGGTCACCTTTGTTTGCAGCCGGCTGGATCCGTGTCAGCATGACAGTGTCCTCCCACTCACCCGGTGTATATTGATAGCCTCCATCATGGCGGGGTATCCCATCAATGTGGGGAACCTCACGCATTACAACATCACAAAGGCAGTTGGGAAGGACGAAAGATCCTACCCTTACCCCAATTTCCTCACCATGTACTTTGAGGACCAGGGTGTTGAGAAGAATTATGACACTATGACAAAGCCAAAGCAGCCCATCTCATGGTAGAACACCAAAGGACCAAACAACCCTAAAGCAAAGGGTAAAGCTGCTATCCCCACTGGCCAGTCTGAAGAGCCAAGGGTAGTGGCCGCCGGGTCAGAGCTATCCACAGCAAGGGGATCCTCAACTGTCGTACATCCCCTTTCATCTGGGAAATCCGTCACCATGCCATTATTGTCACACCCTTTTTTTTACAAACTTCACTAACCCTCTTAAAAATAGTAAAAGAATTTTCTGAAGCATGAAAAGGGTTTTTAATTAAAAGTGACAAAAGATAGTGTTCAAAAGGATTAACCCAGAGTCGCCACCTAGCATTGTTTTTTGGCATGACAGGTCACCATTTTTAGAAAATATTTTTCCTTTTAAAAAACACTTGGACTCAAAACTAAGTCAACACCAGATACTTGGGTAAGGGGATCATTTGACCTGGGAAGAAGGTGTTAGACATTCCCCAAGTCTCGTAACTAGTACGCTTGCATATTTGATCTAATCGGCTATTAGAATATTCAAATTGAGGTAAAACAAGCACAGAAAAATAAACACACAAAAGCGCTCGAGGTCGTCCCCGCCCAATAAAATAAAAATAAAAATAAAATAAAATACTGCAAGCTCTACCTTTGGCTCCAAATACAAGTACTACGGGGCATTTCCCAGAATAAAATATATATAAGTCCTTCGGGACATCTCCCGGATAAATTTAACTAAGGGAATGACCTCTCGCCTCAAAAGAAGCTAAAACAAGAACATCCTAAAGGTTTGCCTACCCAAATGTGGTCGGCTTAAGCATGCTCCTAGCGGACAATGTAATTAAATAAACAAATGAAAAAAACTAAATAAGGCAGAAAAAAATTCTAAATCATGCTCATTCCTTTAACTTCTTAGTTCATGCGTTTGGCCAAGCCCCATCCTAAAACCTAAGAGCAGTTGACTACTAAGGGGCTTTGGCCATTCCAATTCCCATGACTCAACAATCAGTCAAACAAATTCAACAAAGAACACATGAGTAAACAGTAATAGTCAAAGACATGAAACAAAGAAAGAGCTAATTACTTAGTTTGGAAGGAAAGAATGGAACAGCAAGTTGATTTAAGCATGACAAGAGTTGCAAGTATGTAGAAGCTAAAATTTAACTTTACTAAGGATGCAATCTAAAGTTGTGAAGTTTCTGAGATTAGTTCATATCATTAATCATGTAGGGAATCTTATTGTATGCAAAACAAAAGGAAATATAATCTGCCAGCTATAGTTATAAGACATGGATGATATACTAACATTTCAAACAATAAAAGCTCACTATTCCAACTTTAAATTACCACACAACTACAACAAGATAAAACAATCATGACAAGAAAGCAAAGAATATCACTATGACACCTAAAACAGATTAATTTACTACTTCGACAGCAAGAGGTTAATTTAACTAACTTTAATACAACGAAACCTGTCTTAAGATACTAAACGAACGGGCAGATTCGACACTACATAGAGAGCATCAAGGAAGAGTTTAATAAATTTAGGCCAGCAAGAACGCACAAAAATACTCGTGAATGTTGCAAGCAAAATGATCCCTGACTCACAATTTACTTAGCAGTCACTAAAACAGTCAAGTTTCAACAGTAAAATGCCAAGAACCTAGCGAATTCAAGCTTGGTCAATGTTTTAAAATTGACAAACCACTTTGACAACACATGAACATCCACTGGAGGAGACAAATAGTTCTTGTTCAAACCAAAAAAAAAGGACGAGCTTACAAAATGGGAACCAATGAACTAGTCATTTAAACCTTAACCAATTGATTAATCCATCTCCAGTGGAAGAAACAAAGCACAAATGGGCATGTATTCTAGACAGAGGTGCAGATTTGCTTGAATATGATATGCAAACTAAAATGCTAAACTCATATTTGAACTCTAAGTAAACTACAAGAACTCCCTGTAAGTTATCAAACAAATGCCCTGAGTGATCCTATTTTAAATCAGCATATACGAACATAGGCTATTGATAATCAACCATGAATGTACAAGTTATTGAGTATCAACGGCAGTAACAAAACTATGAACAACCGCTCAATGCGACGACAAACCAGACAAGACAGAATCAAGATGAAGGCTATAGAATATTCAACGAGCTAACAAACTTCAAAACCTCACAAACAGACTACTCGACCCAGGGAACTACACAAGGAATTAGATCAGCTATTTCAATTTCTTAAAGTCGTGTGATCAGTCCTTTAATAGAAGAAGGCAACCAGATTTGAAGTTAGAACATACCTCTAACATAGAGACAAAACAGAACACATCCATATCGAAGAGAATTCATCCACAATCAACAACATTCAAAACCCGCAAAATCTGACTCTACAAACATGCTAATTCAATCTTGTCCCAAACTCTCATCATATGTTAACCACATCAAAGCAACAATAAGAGGAGTCGGAAAGTGAACCTGAAATTGGAACCTCTCGATTAATAATACTTCAACGGCTACAATAATTTGCAGAAGACGAGTTTGAACAGAGGATTGCAACAAGAACCGCAAAACAGCTTCGAATCGGCACTTTGACTCAAATAGGCGACAAACTCAGAACCGAAGCTTCAATCGAAATCTATTTCTGAACATTACGACCAGAAGAAGAAACTGAAATGTTTTTTTTGGTATTTTCTGATTTTTTCGAAAATGGAACAATACTCGAACAAAAACCAAACTGAAACTTCAATCCATTTGTATGTTGTAGCAGAGATTGAAATCCAAAGTAGCAACAGAATTTATATATATATATATATATATATATATATATATATATATATATATATGAAAACAAAAAAAAACAGAATCAAAGAGAAGAATATGGAAGTCAAAATTAAAACCCTAGAACCCTTTTTCTTCCGATTTTCTGATTTTTCTCCACCTCAAGACTGTCCGAAAACTCCAAATATATAGCTCTCTCTCGAAACTTCTCTCCTTCTTCAACAAGAACCCCCCCAAAACCCAAATTTTCCCTCAAACCAATTCTGAAAATCCCCTTTCACAAATAAAAATCGGAAAAATAGAGACTTTGGACAAAAACCTTCATCCAACGGTTCCCATTTCTCCAAGTTTTATTCAAGGGTCACGGATTTGCTTCAAATCGAACGAAAAAGAATGGAAAACGTGTGAATCTAATGGATATGATGAGGCTTGTACGGAGTGTGTGACGTGGAAGAAGGAGATGAGAGGAGAGGGGGGACCAATGAGTGAACTCGCTGGGTTTGGATGAGTTCCGGCGCGTTTAGAGGCGGGCAGAGGCATGTGAAGAGGGGCGTCGTTTGGGTTGGGGTCTTTAGGTTTAGGGTTAGAGAAATATTTAACTTTTATATGATGGTGAGGATATATGTGGACCATTGAATTAAATCCAATCAAAGGCAAGGATTTGCACTACAGGATGGGGCGGGTCATGGGTTGGCCGGCGGGTATTGGGCTTGGTTTGGGTTGTCCGATTTTGGGCTTCCTCTTGTGTAAAAATGGGGCTTCAAATTTGTACCTTTTCAATTCTTAAAGTCCATTAAATAACAAACTCAATCTTTTAAACTAAAACTAAACTAATTCCAATTAATTAAATAAACTATATGATAATATGAAACTATATATTTTTTAATATATCATATTTTATATAATTAAAAATAAGAGTGAAAATCATAGCAAAAACAAAATATATGGCAATAAAAATATTAATAGCCTAACTAAATAGAAATAAGGTAAAACATGGAACTATATATATATATATATATATATATATTATTTTTTGTATTTTTTCAAGGATTATACTAAAAATAAAAATATAAAAACTATGGAAAACTTAGCATAATACTGTCATAAAAATACTAATGAACTTAAATAAATAAAAATAAAAACAAACATATATAATAAGATAAATTGAAACTTTTTTTTTTATTTTATGATTTGAAATTAAAATAAAATAGGCTAAAATTACATAATAACCCAAGTAGATATTTTAAAACGTAAAAATACTAAAACTAACTTTAAAAACTATGCGGGTCAAAAATTAAATATCTACAATTGTCCCTCTTTGACGGGAAACACGAAGTATTTTCAGACAAAGAACAACAAGACATGTTTTTTGACCTGACCTATGTTTAGAGAGACAAAAACTAAAAGAAAAGAGAATATGACTGAGCCCTGGTATCTGAGCTGCCTACATATCCTTGGCTATAAAGGAATCAGGCAACGTGTAGTTCGAAGTGAGAAGAGCTATGGAGTATACCGAGGTGGAGAGCCGAGTGAAGGGCCGTCGAGGTTTCGATCCGCGGTTCCTGCCATTACATCGAAAATAAAAGGGAAAAATTACAGCAAAAGTAAAAGAAAAATACAAGACCCTATCTACTTCTTGTCTTGAATCCTCCGTGAATCTCTACTTGATTTTCAACATGAGACTGAAAAATGGACCCTGTTCTTCAGGCGGGCTCCTGATGCTTCTTGAATTTGCGAATTGAAAGTAACTCTGAAATGAATTCCATTGTTCTCCAGGTGGGTGCCTGATTGCCAAAACTTGAATTGTATTCCCTTGTTATCAAGGTGGACGCCTGATCGCTAAAACATAAAATGTATTCTCTTGTTCTCCAGGTGGGTGCCTAATTGTCAAAAACTTGAATTGTATTACCTTGTTATCCAGGTGGGCGCATGATTGCCAAAAACTTGAATTGAATACCCTTGTTATCCAGGTAGGAGCCTGATCTCCAAAACTTGAATTGTATTCCCTTGTTATCCAGGTGGGCGCCTGATTTTTGAAATTTGAATTGTATTCCCTTGTTATCCAGGTGGGTGCCTGATTTCCAAACTTGACATGTATTCCCTTGTTATCCAAGTGGGCGCCTGACATTATAACAAAACAGACAAAACAAAAGAAATTTTTTCCGCCCCAGTTTGGAATCTGAGCACATTTATGAGCGTTAATCGAACCATGTTACCTAAAATAGCTCTAAGAATTTAAAAGCTAAATCATATTATCCAGGAAGGCCCTGAAAACTTCAAATTAAATCTCATATTAAGAGTGACAACTTTTAAAGCTAAATTATATTTCCTAAAGGTAGAACTTACGCTAAATGTTGTTATCTATGAAGGTCTTGAAATTTAACTAAATTCCATTATCCAGGAGAGCCCTGAAAATTTTAAAATTAAATCTCATTATCTAGGAGGGTCCTGAAAACTTAAAATTAAATCCTATTATCCAGGAGGGTCCTGAGAACTTTTAAAATTAAATCCCATTATCCAGGAGGGTCCTGAAAACATAAAAATAAATCCCATTATCCAAGAGGGTCCTGAAAACTTAAAAGTAAATCCCATTATCCAGGAGGGTCCTGACAATTTTAAATTAAATCCCATTATCCAGGAGAGTCCTGAAAATTTAAAATTAAATCCCATTATCCAAGAGGGTCCTGAGAATTTTAAATTAAATCTCATTATCCAGGAGGGTCCTGAGAACTTTTAAAATTAAATCCCATTATCCAGGACCAATTAAATCCCATTATCCAGGAGGGTCCTGAGAACTTAAAAATAAATCCCATTATCCAGGAGGGTCCTGAAAACTTAAAAGTAAATCCCATTATCCAGGAGGGTCCTGACAATTTTAAATTAAGTCTCATTATCCAGCAGGGTCCTGAGAATTTTAAATTAAATCTCATTATCCAGGAGGGTCCTGAGAACTTTTAAAATTAAATGCCATTATCCAGGACCAATTAAATCCCATTATCCAAGAGGGTCCTGAGAACTTAAAAATAAATCCCATTATCCAGGAGGGTCCTGAAAACTTAAAAGTAAATCCCATTGTCCAGGAGGGTCCTAAAAGTTTTAAACACTTAAATCTCATTATCCAGGAGGGTCCTGAGAACTTTTAAAATTAAATCTCATTATCTAGGAGGGCCTTGAAAACTTTTAACACTTAAATACCCTTATCTAGGAGGGCCCTGAAAACTTTTAACACTTAAATCCCCTTATCCATGAGGGTCCTGAAAATTTAAAACTACATCCCATTATCCAAGAGGGCCCTGAAAACTTAAAACTAAATCCCATTATCTAGGAGGGTCCTGAAAAGCTGAGAATGAACTTACCTGAGCCATGTTCTCGTCTTGGAAGATTCTGAACAAAATTTCTTGCCCCTGAATCATGCCTTTTTCTTGGGAGGTCCCTGTGGATTAATAAATTTTCTTGCCCCTATTTCAGACAAATAAAATTTTGTTAGTTTGAAAACGTAGTGGTTAGTTTGCGACATCATTGTTGAGTGTCTACATCTGCCAATGCCATGTTTCATTCTGAGTAGCTGTTTAGAGCCAGCAAGGAGTTGTTTGATCCTTTGATTGGAACTGGATGACAAAACCTCTGAATGACCTGAGTCTCTTACATTCACTTGTTGCACTGTGTTTTCATTCTAAAAGCTGTTGTATCCTTGTATTTTCTCAAAATTCAAGACTCACTTGATTGCCTGAACCTCAGTTATCACCATAATTCTTATTCTAAATCATGTCAATTGTGATGTGTCTGGCTGAACTCCGCTTTGTGCAATTTAGAAGCTGGTAGTAGACGTTGGAATCCTTTCCTACTTGTTCAACAAGGGCTAACTCGAAAGAGACTCATAAAGATAGACTCAAAGAGTAAAGTGAAATGATTTTTGGCAAAGGGAACAAAGGAAAAGTTTGAACACAGATGACTATGTGAAGAAGAATTGGAAAAAGAAGACTTATCTGAGTGAAGAGGCTAGCTCCAATGATCATGACATGCATTTCGGATTGATCAGCCTAATCTGTCCAAACAATCATATTTTCAATTCATTTCATGTCTTCATACTTCAAAAACAGGGCTTTCACTGATCCAATTTCTCTTTAAAGTCATGAGCCTCATTCGACTTGTAGTGCCCCGGAGGGTTTTCACCAACAAGCATCTCTCATTTGTTCATCTCTCAACTCACCATCGCCTTACGATGCCCGTGATGGTTTTTACCAATAAGACTCTCTCATTTTAAATTTTCTCTCGGCTCACTATCGCCTTACGGTGCCCGTGAGGGTTTTCACCAACAAGACTCTCTCATTTTAACTTTTCTCTTTGTGCCCATGAACAAAGTGTTACCCATGATGTAAATCATACCTCTATCTCGCTTAACTTGGCATCCTCAAAGATGGATCGGATTCTTTCTTTGGACCATAATGTAGGCTTTTGGACAGGGTTAGAAAGAAAGGGTGGCATGAAGGCTCAAAATAATATAATATGAAAGGTGTCAAAATTACAACCTTTGGAATCATATCTTTTCAAAACCAAAACTTCTGCTCCTGTTTCTTTAGGTCTGGGGAATTTTTAATTTTTAATTTGATGGGATCGAACCGTAAGGCTGCCTACGTATCCTTAAAAGGAATCAGGTCGAACGTAGTTCAAAAGAAAGTTGTTTGTTTTTGTTGCTTTTTTTTTCTTTTCCTTTTTTCTCTTTTTTTTTCTTTTTTTTTTCTTTTTTTCTTTTTTTCTCTTTTTTTTCTTTTTCCTTCTTTTTTCATTTTTCTTATTTTTTCATTCATTTTATTTTCATTTTTCTTATTTTTTCATTCTCTAATTTTGCCATTGATACCCAAAGAGGGGTGTGAAAGAAAATAATAAGGCTCAAAAGGGATAACAAATGATAAAATTGTTTGGGTAGCGGAATAAAATGCCTTCGTCATTTCAACTTTGAACATGCCAAGTAAAAAATGCGACTGAAAATAAGCAAAAAACTCATACATAGTACCTCTTGACCGCATCAGAATTGATAGACATATCTACACATTTGCCTTCTATGTCTATGAAATACAAAGCACCATTGGGCAACACTCTTATCACTATGAACGGCCCCTGCTAGTTTGGGGCAAACTTGCCTTTAGCTTCATCCTGATGAGGAAGGATGCGTTTCAATACCAGCTGGCCCACTTCAAATTTCCGAGGATGCACCTTCTTGTTGTATGCTCTTGCCATTCTCTTCTGATACAATTGACCATGACATACTGCAGCGAATCGTTTCTCATCAATCAAACTCAACTGCTCTAGCCGGGTTTTGACCCACTCATCATCATCAATTTCAGATTCTGCAACGATCCGAAGGGATGGAATCCCAACTTCTGCAGGTATAACTACCTCAGTTCCATATACTAGCAAATAAGGAGTTGCACCTACTGAAGTGCGAACAGTAGTGCGATAACCTAGTAAGGAAAAAGGCAACTTTTCATGCCACTGCCTAGAACCTTGAACCATCTTACGAAGTATCTTCTTTATGTTCTTGTTGGCAGCATCGACAGCTCCATTTGCCTTGGGGCGATACGGAGTGGAGTTCCGATGCATGATCTTGAACTGTTGGCATACCTCTTTCATCAAATGACTGTTGAGATTAGCAGCATTATCTGTGATGATCACCTTGGGAATCCAGAACCGACAAATGATGTTTGAATGAACAAAATCCACCTCTGCCTTCTTGGGCACGGACATGAAAGTTACAGCTTCGACACACTTGGTAATGTAATCAATGGCCACCAGAATAAACCTATGCTCGTTTGACACTGCCGGCTCAATTGGTCCAATGACATCCATGCCCCAAGCAACAAAGGGCCAAGGTACAGACATTGTATGTAACTCAGATGGTGGACAATGAATCAAATCACCGTGTACCTGGCATTGATGACACTTGCGAACAAAACTGATATAATCCCCTTCCATGGTGAGCCAATAATAACCTGCTCGAAGTATCTTCTTTGCCAAGACATACCCATTTATACGCGGCCCGCAAACTCCAGAATGTACTTCGGCCATGATAGTTGAAGCTTCCTTATAATCTATGCACCTCAGCAGTCCCAAATCTGGAGTCATCTTGTACAAGATTCCCCTACTCAGGAAAAATCCATTAGTCAGACACCCGATGGTTCTCTTTTGATCACCTGTGGCATGTATTGGATATATCCCAAACTTGATGCATTCCTTGATATCATGGAACCATGGTTCGCCACCAATTTCCTCTTCAACCATATTATAATAAGCATGTTGATCATGAACTTGGATATGCACGGGGTCGACATAACCCTTGTACGGATGATGTAACATTGACGATAGAGTAGCCAAAGCATCGGCAATCTCATTGTGAATCCTGGGAATATGTCTAAATTCTACTGACCGGAATCGTTGACAAAGATTATGCAGAACTGTTAGTACGGTATAAGCTTCAAGTCCTGAGTCTCCCATTCTCCTTGAATCTGATGAACCAACAAATCTGAATCTCCCAGAACTAGTATTTCCTGAACTCCCATGTCTACAGCTACCCTCAAACCCAGAATGTGTGCTTCGTACTCGGTCATGTTGTTGGTGCAATAAAATCGAAGCTGGGCTGTTACAGGGTAGTGTTGCCCTATTTCAGAGATAAGTACAGCCCCTATTCCGACACCTTTCATGTTAGCAGCTCCATCAAAGAAGAGTTTCCAACCTGGCTTTTCATCATGGTCAACCTTGTCAACATGCATCACTTCCTCATCAGGAAAATAAGTCTTCAGTGGCTCATATTCATCATCCACCGGTTTCTCGGCCAAGTGGTCGGCCAAGGCTTGGGCTTTCATCGCGGTCCGAGTTACATAGATGATGTCAAACTCTGTAAGTAAAATCTTCCACTTTGCAAGTCTTCCCATGGGCAATGGCTTCTGAAAGATATACTTCAAGGGATCAATGCGAGAAATGAGGTAAGTAGTGTAGGATGACAGATAATGCTTCAACTTTTGTGCCATCCAAGTTAGGGCGCAACATGTCCTCTCAAGCAAAGTGTACTTAACCTCATAGGGAGTGAACTTCTTACTGAGATAATAGATTGCTTGCTCCTTCTTTCCCATGATGTCATGTTGACCCAATACACAACCAAAAAAATTATCCAAGATTGTTAATAAAGACTTAAGGGTCTCCCGGGCTCTGGTGGGACTAGTACAGGTGGGTTTGACAGGTACCTCTTAATCTTATCAAATGCTTCTTGACACTTGTCAGTCCACTTGACTGCAACATTCTTCTTCAGCAGCCTAAAGATGGGCTCACAGGTTGTCGTGAGTTTAGAAATAAACCTGCTGATGTAATTTAACCTTCCAAGCAGGCTCATTACCTCTGTTTTGTTCTTTGGCAGCGGTAACTCTTGTATGGCTTTGATCTTCGACGGATCCAACTCAATATCGCGTCGACTAACCATGAATCCTAGCAGTTTCCCAGAGGGGACACCAAATGCACATTTCACTGGATTGAGCTTGAGGTTGTACCTGCGGAGCCTTTGGGAAAACTTCCTCAAATCCTTAACATGGTCAGACTACTTCTTTGACTTTATGATCACATCATCTACATAAAACTCAATCTCCTTGTGTATCATGTCATGAAATATGGTGGTCATTGCCCTCATATAGGTTGCCCCAGCATTCTTCAGACCAAATGGCATTACCCGATAGCAATATGTCCCCCATGGCATGATGAACGCTGTCTTTTCTGCATCTTCCTCGTCCATCAAGATATGGTGACATCCCGCATAACAATCCACAAAAGACCCAATCTCATGATTGGCACAATTATCGATCAGAATGTGAATGTTCGGCAACGGAAAATTATCATTTGGGCTTGCTTTGTTTAGATCACGATAATCAACATATACCCTGGTCTTACCATCCTTCTTTCGTACTGGAACAACATTGGCTAACCAAGTGGGATATCGAGTGACTCGAATGACCTTTGCAGTAAGCTGCTTTGTGATTTCTTCTTTGATCTTCACACTTATATCAGTCTTGAACTTTTGCAACTTTTGCTTGACAAGAGGGAATGTTGGATCAGTTGGCAATTTATGAATTACCAGATCAGTGCTTAGGCCCGGCATATCGTCATATGACCATGCAAAGACATCTTTGTACTCAAACAATGTTTTGATTATTTTCTCCTTAACTTGCGGCTCTAAATACACACTTATCTTAGTTTCCCTAACATTATCCTGGTCTCCTAAATTGATTGCTTCATTTTCACTCAGATTGGGCTTTGGTTTTTCTTCAAATTGTTTTAGCTCCTTATTGATTTCCTCAAATGTTGTTTCTTCATCATATTCTACTTCTTGGATTGTTATTTCAGAATTAGATTGGCTTTTAAGACTCGGCTAAAAATTCTTCATGCATGTCATATCATTGCAACCAGCATAAAAAGAACTGTACAAAAGAAAAAAGAACAAAATAAAACACTATTAGGAATAACGGAAAACGGGAAATTGCATTTCATTGAAAATAAAAAGATAAAAGGGTTTGAACATCAAAACTAAAAATCTGGATTACAACCCTAGAATAACCTAGATAACAGAAAGGAAAAAAAGCAAATTACCAAAACACCTTCTTGGTAGGGAGAGGAGTAGCTTCCCAATTGCTAAGCTTCACGTTTGGGCCAACGAGCTGCACATCTGCTTTACTAGAGCCTTCACCAACTTCTACCATATTGATCTCATTGAACAGACTTTGGAACCTCTTGATCAGCTCTTCATCAACATCGACCATAGGTTTTGGGATCGACGAGGTTGGAGGTTTTTCGGCTCCTGGCTTGACAAAAGACTTAGAGATGTGTGGGACAGGATTGGGGAGTGACCATACCTTCTGTTTCAGATTTTTAACCCTTTTCATGTCCTTCTCTGTGGGCATGAATCCCAAACAAATGTACCCGTATTCCCACTGGGGCGCACTGGATGCACAATACCTTGCAGAGATGAGCCCAGACCCTTGCCTAGCAAAAAACCATTCTTCAACTTTTCATTTGCTACCATGACAGACGCGAAGAATAGCTTAGGACCCGAAATGCATTTTTCTTCAGGAATCTTCTCAACAGACATTGTTTCAAAAGTTTGATAGACCCAAGGTCCCTTATCATCTTCAGCTTTGATAAACGGAATAATTGCGTCATTACAAGCTCATAAGTCCTCATCACTATGCACAACTATTTCCTGCCTGTCCCATTCGAACTTCACCATTTGATGCAGAGAAGACAGGACTGCCTTAGCAACATGTATCCAGGCCCTGCCCAACAACAGATTGTAAGATACAGCCACATCTAACACTTGAAATTCCATGGTGAACTCAACTGGCCCTATCGACAATTCGAGCATTATATCTCCAACAGAGTCTTTACCTCCTCCATCAAAGCCTCGAACACACACATTGTTCATGTGAATTCTTTCGGTGCCAATCTTCAATGTTTGTAGAGTAGACAGGGGACAAATATTCGCACTAGAGCCATTGTCAACCAAAACCGTTGAGACAACAGAATCTTCGCACTTCACCGTGAGATAAAGAGCTCAGTTGTGTTCTGTACCCTCCATAGGAAGTTCATCGTCTGAGAAAGTGATCCTGTTTACTTCGAAGATCTTGCTAGCCATCTTTTCCAAGCGATTCACTGTAATCTTATCAGAAACATGTGCCTCATTCAAAATCTTCATCAAGACCCTACGATGTTCATCTGAATATATCAGCAAAGACAAAAGAGAAATCTGAGCTAGTGTTTTCCTTAACTGCTCCACAATGGAATAATCATGCACTTTCATCTTTTTCAAGAACTCCTCAGCCTCTTCCTCGGTGACTGATTTCTTTACTGGAATTTGGCTATCCTTGAATGGCTTAGCTTTCCTTAATTCTTCTGGGGTGAAACATCTCCCAAAACGAGTCAATCCTCTAGTTTCATTAACCTCTTCCTCTATTTCTTTTCCGTTATATGTCACTATCACTTGTTTGTAATTCCACGGAACAGCCTTGGCATCAACCACTGGCAGCTGGGTTACTAGTTTAATGATGATATGGGTAATAGTAGCCCCCTTCACAACTATGACATGCTTACTTGGAATCCCTAGCACTATCACTTTTGAACTTTTTGGACTTGCCCCAATATCTTTCGACAGCCCTTTCACGACCAACACCTGCGGTTTATTGGGTGAGCTTGGTTTTTCTGTCGCCCCTTCAACTGGCCCAAATCATCATGATGGACTTAGAAGACATCTTGGTCTCCCCAGCCTTGTGAACTATTTCAATCATATGCATCTCTGCATGGGCTGGCAAAGGGTTTTGGTTGATGTTTGGCGTGTCTGGGCTTTGAACTACAATTTGGTTTGTATGAATGAGCTCCTGGATTGCCATTTTTAAATGTCAGCACTTCTCTATGTCATGCCCTGGAGCATCAGAACAATATGCACATCTTAGGGAATAATCGAGGTTCTGTGGAGGGAGATTTGGTATCTTTGACTCAATCGGCCTCAAGACGTCCAACTGCCTTAACCTTTGAAACAGACTAGCGTAGGACTCTCCAAGCAGGGTAAAAGTTTGTTTTCGCTGCTACCTCTCTCTTCTATACTCCGGCCTTGGTCGAAAATTTGAGTCATTAGGGTTTTGGTAGGGTTGTGGAGGTGGATAGGTATTTTGTGGAATTGGGTAAGTATTCTGTGGGACCGGGGCATGCCATTGCGGGTAAGAGGGAGGTTGAGTATATGACTGGGCGTGGTGAATATGGTATTGGGGTAGCCTGGCTGAGTATTGGGGGTTTTGCGGGGGAAAGTAATGTTGGGGTGGATTATATGGAGCTTAGGCATAGGTTTGAGGTCGGGGTCAAGGATGGGTGTACTGATGAGGTGAACCCCTCTGGCCATGCCATGGTCTAGAGACAACCATGGCGACATCGTCTTTCTTCTTCTTGCCTAGCAACATTTTGGATTGCCTGGGTGGTTGCTTTTATGGAAGAACAACTCATGATCTTGATCGACTTGAGCCCCTCTTCCACCATTTCTCCCATCTTTACCATATCATTGAAAGACTTACCGATGGATGAGATCAAATAGCCATAGTAAGTGGGCTCCAGGGCTTGGAGAAAGTATTCAACCATCTCATCTTCTTCCATCGGAGGATTGACTCGTGCAGCTTGCTCCCTCCATCGGAATCCATGTTCTCTAAAGCTTTCACTGGGTTTCTTTTCCACCTTGGTCAGAGATAGACGGTCTGGAACAATGTCTATATTGAACTGGAAGTGTCGGGCGAAGGCCTGAGCCATATCGTTCCAGGTGTACCACCTACTGGCGTCCTGGCGGGTGTACCATTCTAAAGCTGCCCCACTCAGACTTTGGCTGAAGTATGCCATTAACAATTCGTCTTTTCCCCCAGCGCCTCTCATTTTACTACAATAACCCCTCAGATGAGCTACAGGATCTCCATGTCCGTCATACAAGTCAAACTTGGGCATCTTGAACCGGCAGGCAGTTGGACATCGGGGAACAAACCAAATCCTTATAGGCCACACTCACCTAGTTTCCCAACCCTTGTATATTTCTCAATGATTGCTCCAGACTCTTTACCTTCCTAAACATCTCCTCTTGCTCTACGTTCTTAGGTGGTTTGTCAGTTTCAACATGAGGCTCAAATTGGGGAGTGTAAGAGTAAGGATCTGGGACTTTGAAGGTTGGCTCTGGTGCATAGTAGTGGGTATCTGGAGCGTAAAATGCGGGCTCACTAGAGGATCGATGGAGGGTAGCTTGTGGAGGGGGTACTAAAATAGGAGAGGATGTCGGAGCAGAGTACGAGGTTGTTTGGATGGTGGAGCATGAAAAGTTTGGGCCGAAGTACCGGGGTAGTTGTGGTAAGGGGTAAAGCTCGGTGCGTGTTATGGGGAAAGATCAATGGTATTGGGCATCTGAGATTGAGAGAGTGGTGGAATGGAAGCAGGGTTTTCTGTGTAGTTGGTAGGGAACGAGGGTGGAGGGTGTCCCTTAATCCAGGCTTGATACATTTCCGCCATCTGATGTTTCAACCTCCAGACCTCCTCTTGCAGTTCTGATTCCAACGCAACAATCTCCCTTGGTGGGTCTACAACTCCAATGTCTGTTTCTTTGCTAGCCATGACTGTTTGACGCTTTGACCGGGTGTTGTATGGATGACTTGCCAGGATGCTAACAAACTAACCACCTTCCTAAGATTAAATAAAAATAACAGAGGACAACAACACAAAACCACCATGTTAGCATTAGGGCATTTATCAAATAATAATATCACATTACGTGCAATGCACCTAACAACAATTAACGGTTCTAAAATGGCTTTGAGGGTCGCAGGGTCATATGGCATCATCCCAATTTGTTCATTTCAATCCTTCCTTCTCTTTCTTTTCCAACACCTCTTATCACTCTTTTCTCTTTTTCCTTCTTTCTCTTTTTTGTTTTGAACCAAAATGATTTGATCGAACCCGATGTAGGTTGCCTACGTATTATGTCCCTCATGAATCAGACTAAGCATAGTTCTGGAAGAGTGATGGAAAATAAACTAAAAATAAAATCTTTTTGGGATTTTTCATTTAAAAACTTTTCGATATTAAAATACAATGGGAAGTATGATAATGAAAAACCTGATAGACTCAACTACTCTACGACAGACTCTGACACTACCTAACGGACTCAGTACTCCTAGACAAGACACGAAAGTAAAAGACGACATAAGATAATCTCAAAACACCTAAATAGAATTACTCCTCAAGCCGCTCTTGAATGCAACGGTCCTGGCTGGGATGGTCCTCGGCTGTCCGTCATGCTCAAACTCTGTAACATCCCACGTAAAGAAACACCGATGCTGGGAATAAAGACCTTGGCATGTGCCCCCGCATCCTGAAGGCCGACCCTAAACAAATATTGACCATGCTGCTCCACGTTTGCTGCCTATCCCACTAACTAAGACTTTATCAACTCAAGCTTATCCTAAGGATCTTGGCCTGATGCCTCCTCAAAATCATCTGTCTGAACTGCCTGACCCCTAAGTTGTGCTGGAAATGGGGTGCTGACCCCTGGTGGGACGGACTGTAACCAAATCAGGTACTCCTGAGTACACTCGGGCCTGCCAACATCCTCTACTAATGTATTTTCTTCATCCTCTTTGCATTGTTCTAGTATTGCACGTACTTGATTTCGTCAGCCGCCTTTTTGCTAAAATTCATGATGTGCCTCCGAAGATTCAAAGTTGGAGGCTCCTCTTGTCTCCTGCCAAACTGTCGCATTATCCTAACGGGAGTGTACGACCTGACACACTTAAGTCCTATCAGTATCAGGAAAGGCTACATGAGGCATCCTACCTAGATATCATCTAAAGGTTGCCAAAGGTAAGCCCATAGAACATTCCCAATTGTCCTCAAACCAAGGAACTCAATCCAAGTTGTGACGCCTACTGGGTATGTAAACTTAGGATATTTCATCCTACGCTTGATGCATACCACCCGATCCCTCAAGGCACGGTCGATGGGAAAAAGTAAGGAAGCGGTGTGCAAATGCTCCATCATCCACAATTGTAGCAAAAGGTTACTTCCCTCAAAATACCTGACACCTCCCCTAACCTCACTCAGGGCTCGGTGCAACTGTAAGATCATCGGCGCAACGGTAACGGTTTTGCGTTGCTTCTTATGAAATAGTGTCATTACCATTGATTGCAAACGGGTGCTAATGTGCCTCTCATCTAATGGAAAAACCAATAATCCCAACAAAGCAAGGCTGAAAGCTTCGAGGCAGCATCTTTGCCACTTTGCCTTGGTTGTGCAGAACTCATCCCAAAAGATGTCAAAACTATCCAGTGGTCCAAATCTAGTAAATAAATAATCCAAGGATATCCAGGACTGCTCGAGACATTTTAAATTCTTGTTATCTTTCAGGCCCAGATCGCTGAGGAATCTTGTCCTAGAATGGTCTTGGAGAAGTATCATGTCCTTGCCTATATAGCTTAACTGAGTGAGACCAGACATTTCCGCCAAGGTAGGAGTCATCTCACACTCTCCAAATCTGAAAATCAAATTTTGCGGATCCCAATAAGTCAGCATCGCCTCCACTAAGTCTGGGCGAGGTGTGATATCAAGAAGGGAAGTGAGGGTGCCCAATTTTTGCATTAACTCATGCTGCTCTAACAATGAAAACATTTTCCACCACTTGATCAATTTCTTAGGAATCTTTACTACCATCAGCACTTTGGATCGAATCAGCGGGTCCATACCTGAATGAAGAGAACATGGTTAGCGACTCGAGACACTACATGACACCACAACATTTCCTAGTGGACAGATGCAAGACACGATTTGGCTATATTTTGCAAAATGACCTAAATGGCTGAAAGTGGCTATTAGTACAAACTTGACAAAGTTGACCCCTAATGCATGAAAAATACTCCATTTAAAGTCTACATGACTCCAATATCCCAACAATCATGGCCTTAAAAAATTACTTTGCGGAAATGGCCCATTTTGCAAAATGGCCGATATGGCCAAATGTGGCTAGGGATGCGAACACGACAAGGATGGACCTTAAAGTGATATAACACTAAGTGGTGGACTCAAGATCCTAAGAAATGGGTAATTGAACCACTTTTGCGAAAATGACCCCATTTCGCAAGAATGACCGATGTGGCCAAAAGTGGCTAGACATGCAAATTCAACAGAAATGGACCTTAAAACTAAGAGGACACCTTGTTGTGGGCTTAGGGCTCTAAAACATGGGTTAATAAGCCACTTTGCGAAAATATCCCTATTTAGCAAAACAGCCGATATGGCCAAACGTGGCTAGACATGTAAAATTTGGCTAAGACCCCGCAAAGCCCAGAACCTAAGACTTACTAGAAAGACCGGACCCTATGTGGGTTGCCTACGTATCATGCCCCAAAAGACTAGAATCAAGTTCACGTAGTTCGGGAAGATTGGACATGGAAAAAGCTTTTTATGCAACTAATTTGGAAAAACCATATTTTTTGACTTTTTGAGAAATGATGGAAAATGTAAAATCTTTTTGGATTTTCTTTTACTCCTTTTTTAAATTTTTAGAAAATGATGGAAAATGTAAAATCTTTTTGTATTTTCTTTTTCTTCTTTTTTTTTTGAATTTTTGGAAAATAAATGGAAAAGTGTAAAATCTTTTTGGATTTTTCATTTTCATTTTTCTCTTTTTTTTTTTGAAAAGGTAGTGAAAGAAAAATATAACTAGGCCCTACTTGCTTCGTCTTTCACCCTTCTTTCCTAAGCATCGGTCCGCCAAATGACCTTTCTACCCTCACAAATGCAACATTTAGCACATAGGATGATTAAATGTCATTTTGGGCCACGAGCCCATTTTTGACATAATTTGGATAGGCCTCTACCTGGGACCGAGCCTTCTAGGTTTAAATGACATGATGCAAATAAGAATGACCTAAAGGCTGACCTAAGTTTGGGGTTCATTAACAAGGCAATTCGGGGGAGCCTATGGTCGATGGTGGCTGCTCAAGCTTTCCACCCGCTCCATACGTCCGACGGCCCCCCTCCTAAAATAAGGGTGACTCAACGAAGAGTTCGTGTACGCGACGCGTACTCCGAGACTTGTTGCAGAAAGAATTGATTGGGTAATGCATATGATGACAGTTATAAAGCAGTAACACATAAAGGAAAAACTGTAAACACATAAAACAACTAGCAAATAAAGCGATATAAACAAAAATAAATCAAGTACTAGCTCGAACCCGCAACTCCCCAATAGAGTCGCCAGAGATGTCACACCCTTTTTTTTTTTACAAACTTCACTATCCCTCTTAAAAATAATAAAAGGATTTTGTGAAGCTTGAAAAGGGTTTTTAATTAAAAGTGACAAAAGATAGTGTTCAAAAGGATTATCCCAGAGTCGCCACCTAACATTGTTTTTTAGCATCCCAAGTCACCATTTTTAGAAAATATTTTTCATTTTAAAAAACACTTGGACTCAAAACTAAGTCAGCACCAGAGATTCGGGTAAAGGGGTTCATTTGACTCGTGGAGAAGGTGTTAGGCATTCCCCAAGTCCCGTAACTAGTACGGTTGCATACTTGATCTAATCAGCTTTTAGAATATTCGAATTGCGGTAAAAGAAGCACAGAAAAATAAACACACAAAAGGGCTCGAGGTCGTCCCTGCCTAACAAAATAAAAATAAAAATAAAATAAAATACTTCAAGATCTACCTTTGGCCTCCAAATACAAGTACTACGGGGCATTCCCCGGAATAAAATATATACAAGTCCTCCGGGGCATCCCCCAGATAAATTTAACTAAGGGAACGACCTCTCGCCTCGAAAGAAGCTAAAACAAGAACATCCTAAAGGTTTGCCTACCCAAATGTGGTCTGCCTAAGCATGCTCCTAGCGGACAATTTAATTAAATAAACAAATGAAAAAAAAACTAAATAAGGCAGAAGAAATTCTAAATCATGCTCATTCCTTTAACTTCTTATTTCATGCGTTTGGCCAAGCCCAATCCTAAGACATAAGAGCAGTTGACTACTAAGGGGCTTTGGCCATTCCAATTCCCATGACCCAACAATCAGTCAAACAAATTCAACAAAGAACACACGAGTAAACAGTAACAGTCAAAGACATGAAACAAAGAAAGAGCTAATTACTTAGTCTGGAAAGAAAAAATGGAACAGCAAGTTGATTTAAGCGTGACAAGAGTTGCAAGTATATAGAAGCTGAAATTTAACTTTACTAAGGATGCAATCTAAAGTTGTGAAGGTTCTGAGATTAATTCATACCATTAATCATATAGGGAATCTTATTGTATGCAAAATAAAAGGAAATATAATTTGCCAGCTATAGTTATAAGACATGGATGATATACTAGCATTTCAAACAATAAAAGCTTACTATTCCAACTCTAAATTACCACACAACTACAACCATATAAAACAATCACGACAAGAAAGCAAAGAATTTCACTATGACACCTAAAACAGATTAATTTACTACTTCGACAGCAAGAGGTTAATTTAACTAACTTTAATACAACGAAACTTGTCTTAAGACACTACACGAACGGGCAGATTCGACACTACATAGATAGCATCACGGAAGAGTTTAATAAATTTATGCCAGCAAGAACGCACAAAAATACTTGTGAATGTTGCAAGCAAAATGATCCCTGACTCACAATTCACTTAGCAGTCAATAAAACAGTCAAGTTTCAACAGTAAAATGCCAAGAATCTAGCGAATTCAAGCTTGGTCAATGTTCTAAAATTTGACAGACCACTTTGACAACACATGAACATCCACTGGAGGAGACAAATAGTTCTTGTTCAAACCAAAAAAACTGGACGAGCTTACAAAATGGGAACCAATGAACTAGTCATTTAAGCCTTAACCAATTGATTAATCCATCTCCAGTAGAAGAAACAAAGCACAAATGGTCATGTATTCTGGATAGAGGTGCAGATTTGCTTAAATATGATACGCAAACTAAAATGCTAAACTCATATTTGAACTCTAAGTAAACTACAAGAACTCCCTATAAGTTATCAAACAAATGCCCTGAGTGATCCTATTTCAAATTAGCATATACGAACATAGGCTATTGATAATCACCCATGAATGTACCAGTTATTGAGTATCAACAGCAGTAACAAAACTATGAACAACCACTCAATGCGACGACAAACCAGACAAGACGGAATCAAGATAAAGGCTACAAAATATTCAGCGATCTCACAAACTTCAAAACATCACAAACAGACTACTCGACCCAGGGAACTACACAAGGAATTAGATCAGCTATTTCAATTTCTTAAAGCCGTGTGATCAGTCCTTTAATATCAGGAGTCAACCAGATTCGAAGTTAGAATATACCTCTAACACAGAGACAAAATAGAACACATCCACATCGAAGAGAATTCATCCACAATCAACAACATTCAAAACCCGCAAAATCTGACTCTACTAACATGCTAATTCAATCATCTTGTCCCAAACTCTCATCATATGTTAACCACATCAAAGCAACAATAAGAGAAGGAGTCGGAAAGTGAACCTGAAATTGGAACCTCTCGATTAATAATACTTCAACGGCTACAATAATTTGCAGAAGATGAGTTTGAACAGAGGATTGCAACAAGAACCGCAAAACAACTTCGAATCGGCACTTTGACTCAAATAGGCGACGAACTCAGAATCGAAGCTTCAATCAAAATCTATTTCTGAACATTACAACCAGAAGAAGAAACTGAAATGTTTTTTTGGTATTTCCTGATTTTTTCGAAAATGGAACAACACTCGAACAAAAACCAAACTCAAACTTCAATCCATTTGTATGTTGTAGCAGAGATTGAAATCCAAAGTAGCAATAGAAATTTATATATATATATATGAAAACGAAAAAAAAAGAATCAAAGAGAAGAATCTGGAAGTCAAAATTAAAACCCTAGAACCCTTTTCTTCCGATTTTCTGATTTTTCTCCCCCCTCAAGACTGTCCGAAAACTCCAAATATATAGCTCTCTCTCGAAACTTCTCTCCTTCTTCAACAAGAAACCCCCCAAAACCCGAATTTGCCCTCAAATCAATTCCGAAAATCCCCTTTCACAAACAAAAATTGGAAAAATGGAGACTTTGGACAAAAACCTTCATCCAACGGTTCCCATTTCTCCAAGATTTATTCAAGGGTCTTGGATTTGCTTCAAATCGAACGAAAAATAAAGGAAAACGCATGAATCTAATGGATATGATGAGGCTTGTACGGAGTGTGTGACGTGGAAGAAGGAGATGAGAGGAGAGGGGGACCAACGAGTGAACTCGTCGGGTTTGGATGAGTTCCGGCGAGTTTAGAGGCGGGCAGAGGCATGTGGAGAGGGCGCCGTTTGGGTTGGGGTCTTTAGGTTTAGGGTTAGAGAAATATTTAACTTTTATATGATGGTGAGGATATATGTGGACCATTGGATTAAATCCAATCAAAGGCTAGGATTTGCACTAGAGGATGGGGCGAGTCATGGGTTGGCCGGCGGGTATTGGGCTTGGTTTGGGTTATCCGATTTTGGGCTTCCTCTTGTGTAAAAATGGGGCTTCAAATTTGTACCTTTTAAATTCTTAAAGTCTAGTAAATAACAAACTCAATCTTTTAAACTAAAACTAAACTAATTCCAATTAATTAAATAAACTATATGATAATATGAAACTATATATTTTTTAATATATCGTATTTTATATAAATTAAAAATAAGAGTGAAAATCATAGCAAAAACAAAATATATGGCTATAAAAATATTAATAGCCTAAACTAAATAGAAATAAGGTAAAACATGGAGCTATATATATATATATATATATATATATATATATATATATATATATATATATATATATATATATATATATATATATTACTTTTTTTATTTTTTCAAGGATTATACTAAAAATAAAAATATAAAAACCATGACAAACTTAGCATAATACTGCCATAAAAATACTAATGAACTTAAATAAATAAAAATAAAAACAAACATATATAATAAGATAAATTGAAACTTCTTTTTTTAAATTGTATGATTTGAAATTAAAATAAAATAGGCTAAAATTACATAATAACTCAAGTAGATATTTTAAAACATAAAAATACTTAAACTAACTTTAAAAACTATGTGGGTCAAAAATTACATATCTACAATTATCTGTGCCATCTTCTTCCGCCTACCCCCAGACTGCACTGTGGCTTTCTCAGACTCTATCCAGTATCAACAACTGGATGCAGGCAGCTACATCAAAGTTGTCTATCTTATCCAGTGCACTAGCAGCTCAGTCAGCTCCGGCACAGCCTCAAGTGCCTTCATCAATGGAGGAATTATTGAAGGAGCTTCTGGACTACCAGAAGAACCTTCTAGATAACCAAAAGAAAATCATGTACACTTTGGCTATTCAGGGAAAAGCTATAAAGGACCTGGGCAAGCAGGTCAAAAAGATGAAGAAGACTTGGGCCTCAAAGGAGTCAATGGCGTAGCTGAAGAAGGATGTCGAGAGGTTCACCTATGCGGGAGACATCCCACTGGACTTACTCTTGGAGGAGCACGACACAGCAGCACGGACAGCAGAGCATGAGGCACCAGCAGTTGGCCAGTCTGAGGAGCTGGCTGCCACTACCCAGGCTGCTACAGAGATGATCCAGATGCTCCGCAACCCTGTGGTCCCCCAATCAGATTTGGAGATCCAGTTAGAGGACCCGGTGGGAGCTGCTGATCCTATACAGTCTGAGGACCCCACTATGTGCAGGACCCGATGCAGGCCACATAGGGAGTTTTCTTTACTCTCTATTCCTTTCCTGATCTTACTTTTGCTTTTAGCATTGAGGACAATGCTAGCTTTTATTTGGGGGTAGTCCTATTTTGATTTGATGACTGGCATGTAATAACTATGATACTGTTTTTTTTTTATTTTTACTTATCGTTATTTTTCACTTTCGTTATTTTTCACTTTTGGTATGTATATAACTTTACCATTCCATGTATATATTCAGTCCCATTTTGTATATATTTGTTTCTTTCCATTATTGTACATATTCATTTTACTTTCCGTAGTTTACTTTATAACTTTTTGTGTTCTTTTTCCTTAATAGCTTAGCTTTTCACTTCCCTTAGCTTTGTGATCAATAAGCCTTTGGTTTTGGTTCTTTCCAAAGGTGGAGGTTGTGTGAACCGAGTGGCTCTTCCTGATGATGGATGGTGTGACAACCTTCTTAAGAGTTTGAGTTCATTTTCTTTATGTTTTTGTGTAAATAGTAGTTATGAATAAAAGTGTTTCAGGCAAGCTTCACTTGGGCCTAACACATTTACCTTTAACCTTATGGTTGGAAACAAATTGATTGGCAAAGAATAGTTTTGGTTGTGACTTTTAGATTCTTGTGTTGACTAAACAATCATCGAGTGGCTTCTTGGAGCCACTTGTGTTGCTCAATCTTAGCTAGGGTTGTTGTGGGCCCTCGCCTCTATCCTCTTTAACAATCCAACAGCTTGTGAGGTGAGGTATTGAATTGCATGTCCATGTCCCGTGCCAATAAGTCTAGAACTTGCCCTGAATGTTTGTCTAGGCGAAATTCTAAGTGTAGCTCGACTTGAGAAATGATTATAGGCTCTCCTTGATCCAATTTGAAACTTGAAAGCATCCATAGCCCACTAAATATGATATCCTTAGTCAACCCCGTTGAGACGAAGCCCTTGTTCTTTCAATAACCATGATACAAGCCTTTATTCGCTCTAAAGTGACCCTCTCTTTGCACCCGATCTTTCCTTAGCATAATTGGCAAAAAGCATAAGTTTGGGGGAAGAGACGAGGAATGTAAAAATGATAAAAGGTACAAAATGAAGAAAAGACAAGGCAAAAGAAATGAAAGAAAAGCCAAAAGTCAAAAAGAAAGTGAATAGTATAGAAAAATGAAGGGATACAATGAAAGCAATGATGAAAGGCTTGGAATGATTAGAAAAGAAGAAAAACAATGATTGTAAAGAACAAGAAAGAGTGACAGTGTGTTTGTCTAGTCCCCTAAGGAAGAAGAAAATGACTCAAAGAGTCAAGAAAGTGTGAGCCAAAATGAGAAAATGAAGTGCTTAAGGAAAGATGAAACCTTTATAGACTGATATATCCTACCTTGAACCAAAATCCTTCATGATATTCCCGCAAAAGCCCTATATAATTTCGAGTTGAGTGAGCTTACATTAGTGGTGATTTACAAAAGGGGCAAGCTTATGGTACTTTGAGCCGGACTTGCGAGATTCCCTTGAGAGAGATGAGCGTACTTTTCCACAATCCTTGTTTTGAGTGCTACAATCTAAAGTGAGTTTGCTTATGGAGAGTGGAGGAAGAAAAGTTTGGGTTACACAATGACCTACATAGTAGAGCGAGCTTCCTTGGTGAGTTAAGTCAACTCTTGATGCTCTTGTGTCGCACTAGAACTATGGTACTCAAAAGGTTGTGTGTTGTTGATGATGCATTTGTGTTAAGGGTAATTGTTAGTCCCAATTGACGCTTGATGAAGTCACCTTAGGACAGTTGAAATTTTCTTTTCTTTTTCTTGTGGAGGTGGGAATTAGTTTTCTTGCTTGAGGACAGACGAAAGCTAAGTTTGGGGGAGATGATAACTATGGATTCCAACCTATTATGTGCTCTCTTTTGCTTAGGTTTTGGGTCGAAAATGAGTAAAAGTATTCTCGAAAACTGACTTAATGTGCTTGCTTGCAGGGTTTGATCAAAATGAGGCAAAGAAGCCATAATCAACTCATGAAGGAGTCAAACTTGCACAAATCCAAGATTGGGACTGACCGCTGACCGCGATGGAAAAGAGCGGCCGCGTAAGGATCACCACTGAGGCGGCCACAAAAATGCGGCCCACGAAAGTGAGATTTAGAGAGGCTGTTTTGTGCACAATATTGACCGCTAACCCCGATAGAAAAGCACGGCCGCGGAATATCTGGCGCGGTCGCGATGGTATTTTCGCTGAGAGCGTGATTTAAAGTTCAGAGGCCTTGCAAGTTAAGCTTCACTGAAGAATGCGTTCCGCATCCAAATTACGCGGCCGCTAATTAAGCTAACCTGACGCGGTAGATTTTACGCTGTCCTCAGAACAGGTCCCAATACAGATTCAAATACGGAGAAACGCGGACCGCGGTTATTATTTCGCGGCCGCGATAGCTCAAACACGGATGCGGTCAGACTTACGCCTCCGCAAAACCTCCGCAGGGGCATTTTTATCCGATAATTTTAGCCTAGTATAAATAGATCTTTTTCACATTTTTATGTTATGTTTTGTTAAGTAGAATACGTGAACGGTTGGTTTTTACCTTTTTGAGTAATTTTAGAGTAGATTCATCTTCAATCATTAGATTTTCATCTTGTATTTGAGTATTATGGCTTATATTTCATCTTTATCTTTGATTTCTGCTAGTTTTATGAGTATCTAAATTCATAGCTAGGGTTGTGACCCAATCCTTGTGTGGATATTTAATGGGTCTTGAATTTTAGGGCTTAATTATTTATGGATTAGTGATATTTAGCTTAATTCATGCTTTAATTGTAGAATTAGTGGTTGAAAATACTGATTCATGCTTTTATGACTTAGACTCTTCTTGAGGAAAAGGGACTAAGTCTAGGAAAATTAGGCTAACAAGGAATTGGGATGAATTCAAGAGACTGATAGCCCCAATTAAAGGGTTAAACCTAGAGATAGTAATACTCGACTGGAGCCAATATCATTTGTTATGCATGAGCACCCATTTGGACTTGAGAAAGCCAAATTGGTCAAAGTCACTCAAACTACCGAGAAGTATAGAGTGAGCATTTATGTATGATGGTTATATCACGACCTTAATCATAACAAGTTTGCCTCTCGATACCTGTTAGATATCTACATAGGCAGAAGTCACTACTCTAATCCCTTTTAATCTTTGAAAACAACCAATAAAAATATTATACTTAGCTTGAACTATTGCATGTTATAGAATAGAAGTAGAAGTAGAAAACAAAACCAACCATTTGTGGAAATGCAATTAAGAGAAAAACTCGCATCTCTACTCGGATATAAACCTAACTCCAAACTAATTAACTCCCCGTGGATTCGATCTCGACCTTTGTTGGGTAAAACTGCATCGACCATCCTCACTACTTAATAGTAGTGCAGGCTTGGAACCGAACAATAGGCAGGACCGCGTTGGCGGAGACCTGGGCTCTTTGGCCTTCGCGTTCGCGCTTGAAGGGCTACATTCGCATAGAAGCCTGGGCCACCCTTGTTTCCCTTCGCATTCGCATGCCTGGCCCTGCGTTTGCGTAGAGCCTCTTCTGGGCCCCTCAGTTTAGCCATCACGATCGCGAGAGCTTGGCCGCGATCGCGTATAAGGACCCCTGGGCTGAATCATCTTTTAAAAACGGGACTTGGGTTATTTTGGCTCATTTTCTTTCATTGTTGGGCGATTCTTGGAGCTCTTAAAGAGGATATTTCACCTAGCACTTTGAGGTAAGTAATTTCTACATAATGTGAGTTAAATACATAGTTTATTGGTAAATTATAATATATAAATTAGTGAAAATCATGAGTTTAGGTGAAAAACTAAGTTTTCTATAAAAATGGAATTTGACCACGAAATTTATTATGGAACTTAGGGAAAATTATATATTTGAGTTCATGAGGTTATGGGTAACAACTTTTTTTTAAAAAATTCGGAATCCGGGCATGTGAGTCCGGGGGTGAATTTTAGGAATCCTACATTTGGGGTTGGGTAATCACTTTAATAATTGAAATATAAACTTTTGAATATGTATTATTTAATTTATATATCATTTGGTTAGTTTTGGATTTGTTCGGCACCAAATTGAGAGTTTGAGCACAATCTTGGACATAAAAGTAGGCTTTGAGAAAAGGTAAGTCTCTGTTCTAACCTTGTAAGAGGGAATTAATCTCATAAGTGAACATAATTAATATGTGCTTCTATTTGTGGGGGCTACATACGTACGAGGTGATGAGAGTCCGTACGTAACAACTATTCATGCTTATGTCCGGGTAGTTTTAGGATTGCACCATGCTTTGTTGACCCCGTTATTTGGTTATGCTTATTAATTGCCTTGAATAGAGCGGAGGTTAAGGATTTCAAGATTTTAAAAGTTATTAGTTGAATTTCTTGTTTTCGAAAGAGTTGAGGGATATTATGATAACTTGAGAAATCTATGTTCAACCGCATCGCAAGAATATTCCGCGAGCGGGGTAAATTTTCACTACTCTCATGGGAGCGGATCATTCTCCTCAGCAGGTTAATAGATGCATCTATGGTTCGTGTCGTTCGACCCTCGGTAGTGGACACAGTTTATGTATATGTATATTGGATCGGGTCGTACATCCTCAGCATAATTCATGCGTAATAATATTGGAAGCCCTATTATATTTGATATTGTTTCATTGGCTTGAGAGATAAATGGTTAATTGGGGGAAATGATTTGGTATCTTAATCACGGTGAAAGAATTGTTTAATTATTTCTTGCCCTGAGATCTATTGTCATTTATATATATCATGTTTAATTAGAATTTCATATTATTATATTGTTGGCCTATAGTAAGTGTCGAAGTCGACCCTTCGTCACTACTTCTTCAAAGTTAGACTAGATATTTACTGGGTACATGTTTATGTACTCACGGTACACTTCTGCACTAAATGTGTAGGATCTGAGGCAGGTGCATCTGGATATCAGTCCGGCGCGCACACTTTATTACCACTTCGAGACTTCACGGTGAGTTGCCTTCCGAGCCGTTCTACAACAGTGAGAGTCTTCCTTTTACTTATTTCCTGTCTATTTTGTTTCAGGCAGTAGAGTAACATTCTTTTGTATATTCTACCAGTTGCTCACACACTTGTGACACCAGGTCTTGGCACACATACTAATAGACTTATAGTTTTGGTTTATTTCTATGGTTACGATTGTACTTAGTTGCTTCCGTTTTATTTATTTTAAATCTATTATTTCTTAAATCTTTTAAATTAAGGAAAGTTTAATTACTTGAAAATCTATTAACAAGAGACATCATGTGGTTAGTTCGCTTGCCTAGCGGCGGTGCTGGGTGTCATCACGACCTATAATAGAATTGGGTCGTGACAAAGGTGATGGTTTGTTAAATAGTTGGAGGAAAAAGAAAGAGAAAAGAATTTTAAAAAGAAAAAATTAATCTCTCACGCTCTGAGAAATGGTGTAATACACGCACTATGTCACATCATGAAGTTGTGTCTAAATGATACATTTGAAATATGGTTGGAGTGTTCAAATAGAACTGACTTAAAATAAAATGTCTAAGTGAAAAGTGTAAACAACTTTAACGGGCTGACGATGTATTTTGCCTATTAAAAATTATGACAATAGAAAATGTAGAAGACACTGAATTGATTACATATCTAATTAACTAAGCACATAATTACATAAAATTCATGAGCGTAACTATTGTTATTGTTTGGAATTTAAAAATTAAAAAAAAATAGAGGCTTTGAACAAACAAAAGTAGGATTAGTTTATGGCATAGCTTTAGTTGCCTTTCTCTGGAGTAGAAGCCTATTCTTAGATTGTCAATATACAACCAAAGAGCAATTTGGAGATTTATTTGCTTGACGAGTACAATCTCATGCAAAAATCACGAGCCTCAATGTTCGCAAGAAGAGTTCGTATTGTCATTATGTAAATCAATGAAAAAATATGTAACAGTATCACCCCCAAAATCAAACTCGTATATGCAGTACCACTCAAATGCGGATCCAAGACTGCCTATTTAAAATCATGGGTTTATATCTTTAGATTATTTGTTATAATTTTAATAAATTTTTAAATTTATACTTAATTTCAAAAGTAGTGGGTTCAGTTGATCCGCCTCCGGTACCACTACATTTACTGTTTCACCATATCTAAACGAACCTCAAAAGATTTTCATATTGTTCTATGGTGAGAACTTGTGTTAAATTGTATACATATATTTTTTCCCCACCAAAAGAAAAAGAAAAAGAACCAACAAAAAGTCGACAAGTATAAAAAATTTACCTGAAAAAAATGAATAATTTGGAAAATACAAGAAAACAAAAACTATTCAATATTCGTGATCTCATTGTGATTCAGAATCCAGTTGGCTCATTCTTGGCAAAATATGTACGTCCAAAACCTGAAACCCCAACGGAGTTTCCACCACCACCAAACTCGGCGGCTTGGCCACCACATCCACAACCGCGATACCATCACCGCCTCTGCGAACGACGCACACTCTACCGCCGGCAGCCGCCATATGTTGTGCACCTTTAAGCATCTCATTCTCCAAAACATCCATCCAACTGTCATTTCCTGGATAATACTTTCTCAATGCTCCTTTAGATTCATCCACCATGTAAATAATTTCCTCCTCCATCGCCGCCGCCGGACCTCTCCAACCCACTAGCATCCCCTCCGGCATCTCCTGCCACGTGTCCTTTTCAACGTCGTAGATGATTCCTTCCTTTGCAGCATTGCCTTTCACGTTCACCATACACAGCTTTCCTCTCCAACCCACTGCTTCAATCGCTTCCCTACTAAACTTCCCATCCTTAAGACCGCCCATTTTCTCCCATTTCCATCCACTTTTAGTACCCTTGTCTTTATCATGATTGTGGTTACAGCTGTAGTGGGCGCAGTAACAATAGCTGTTGTTACTTTTCAGGTCCCACTTCTCAACCGATCGCGCTACCTCTTGGTTGTAGTGGGAACCAATCCCACTCGCAACGTAAACAACGCCGCGTGACGCACCAGCAGCACACCACCGTCGCGGTGTGGCGAGTGGGGGACCGTAAGTCCATTTTCGGCTGAGCGGCTTGAAAACAAGGGGCCGAGATAAGGCCGGCAATAGATGGTCAGTGGTTGCAGCAAGGAGAACGAATTTGCCAGAAACGCTCACCGATTGGATCGGAAGGTGACGGGAGATGAAAGAAGGGTGACGAAGGAGGAGACGAAGAGGCGGTTCAAGCGGTGGAGGAGGAAGTAAGTGCCATTTGGATGAAATCGGATCGAAGTTGGCGAATTCAACAGAATCCTCATATTGATTTGTTTGCTCCTTAGATTGCGAAGGTTTCAATAACGAATAGATAGATAAAAAGGGGGGGAAAGAAGGAGAATAAAGGAGCCGGCGCCAAGATTGACAAACGGAGTAAAGAGTCAAAGGTTGTTGTACAAGAGAGAGGCAAATTTGAGCTATATCATCAGGAATTCCAGGGATCAAGGACTGATGATAATGATTCTTTCGGCGTTTAATGGCAGCTCCGGCGGCGGCGATGGTGGCGGAGTTGTTCATTTGAGGGCGAAAAGAGTAGGGGACGTGTAAGAGTGGGATAAGAAGTTGAAGATTTAGAGTTTGAAGACTTTGGACTTTACGCCATTACTTTAATGGACTAAAAAGTTATGTTGTCGGAAGTGAGTAACGAGATAGAGAGAGAAGGATCAGAATTAAAAGGCAAAAGTTGGATAGAAGTTAGGAGGAACATAGACATTACCCATCTTATCCTTTCTTTTTGTTTTTCTAATTGAAGAAGGTTTCCACTAGTAGTATTAAATTGGGACGGCCTTAGTGGCATAAATTAAATAAGAACCCACACGGGATCTTATTGCATGTGGAATTTTCTTCCAAACTAGTCATGATGTTGAGAATATTAATGTTTTATATTCAAGTTTAGAAACTTTTTATTTCGTCCACAAAGATTTACTCCTCTTCATTTTGTTCCTAAACCTTATACTTGCACCAATTCTAGTCCCGATCTATAAAGATGTGGGTTTTTTCGGGTTTGGATAAAAAATAGAGTATTAAGATTTGTTCTTTCGATGGAGATATTATAAGAGTAAGTAGAATAATAATCATTAAACTGATTGCTCTTACTCTTATCACTCATTAACTTCTACTCCCTCCGGTTCACAATAAGTTGACCAATTTGCCTTTGGCACACCTATTAAGGAAATATAAAACTCTAGATAAAAATAGTTAGTATGACTAAATTACCCTTAATTAAATATTGCAGTATAGTTAATGTGAGGAGTAAAATTTTTTTTAGTGATACGTACATAAGGATAATTTTAAAAAAACAAATTAAATTTTTTATTAATTATATAAATAGACACTTATTTTGATCAAAATAAAAGTTAAATTAACCACTTATTATGGACCGAAGGAAGTAGTATAAATGAAAGAGAGCACACACTCCCAAGCAAGGATGAATGTCAAAGAGAAGATGCGCAAGCTATAGGGTAAACCAAATTATTCCAAATTGTGAGTTCAATTTTAAATTGGTTTCATTTGACATCATGATTAGGAACCTTTGCTACATTTTACGGATATCTTGATTATTATTGATGATCTATAAATTTGAAAACATTAAATATGTTTATTTTAGTTGGCTAAAACATAACAAGGTTTGCAAGGGAAGGGGACAAATCAGATCTTAAGTTTAAGTCAATTCTAGCCAAGTTCAATTCAACTCGATCACCAGTTTATTTATCCACAAAGCAAACTAGATTAACTTGACAAATTGATTGAATGTATACCCCTATTACGCTCGGCAGTTAATGACAGGTTTACCTATTACAATTGGTAGTTAGTAACAGGTTTATGTTAAAGATAGTAAAGCACCTCTCTTATTCTAAAAAGCACTTATTTATATCTCTCAGAATAATATTTTCAGACCACCACATTACCATAAGAATTAAGTTCATGTCATAATTCAAGTCATAACTAAGACATACTTGGGAAGAAAGTTGTTTGATCAAAAGATATTGAAATGTTTTTTATTAAATCAATTAAAGAAGTTGAAGAGGTAAATCTTAATCAAACATAATAAAACTCCAGATCTGTAAATAAATTGCGTGAAGTAAAATAAAATAGAAACAATCAATTCGAAGCCTTTCATTCCTTCTTTCACCCATTGATGAATATAACTGTTGTACATCTTCCATAGAAGATTGGTTTACTTTCTTTTTCCTAGGGAGATTATAGAGGAGAGGAAGAGAAAAAAGTTCCCCATTCTAGGAAGGTTCCCTCCCTATATATAGTCATGAAGTTCTCGCTATGTTTTTGGGCTATAGCCCACTTGTATCACATCCGTTTTTGTCGTCCCCTGAATATTGTCCTTCGACTTGGCAGACGTTGCGAACACGGGATTTGGAGCAAATCAGGGCGTCTTTCTTTATCTGATTGTTTGGACGTGGTCCCAATTGGGTCAACCACAACGGTCAGATTTTGACCAATACAGTTAGTCCCTCCGTCTGCCAGGGTCGTCCCTTGTTGGGCCTGGTAGGCGGATGATGTTTTCCACTTGTTTAGGAGAAATCTGACTATCTTCCATGTGGGTATGATTTTCAGAATTAAGCAACATACTCACGCCCTTTCGATATTTTTGAACCGTTGCGGCTATTTCATAACCGAAACGTCATTTGGATTGAAACGTTGTTCGTGGTTGTCGCCATTATGACACACGTTCCTGGAAAATCGAAACATTTTGCGCCTTATCAGATTCGATTAGCGACTCTTGGGTTTCGTGCTCGGGGGATTTATGTCTCTTATAAATTGAAAGAACTCATCATTCGATTGACACACTTCTTTGCCCTTTACCTGAAAGGACTTTGCGAATATTCTTTCTTCTTGATACTTTGAATTCCCAATTGTCCCTAGTTAGCCGAAAACTTTCACTCTCCCTTTTCTTTATCTTTTTGCTTTACCAACCTGTCACAACCCAAATCGATGGGCCGCGACGGGCACCCGGTACCTTACTCAACCGAGTACCAATGTAACGTATCTTTTTTATTACATCATCATATACACGTGACATACAGGCCTAATAGGCCAACATGATCATTTATAAACTCAAAACATAGGCCGACAAGGCCCTACAATCTTTTACATACACGACATATGTCTACAATCCTCTAAGAGTACATAAATATCATAAAGGTTGGGACAGAGTCCCGCCATACCAAACAATACACGTTTAAATCATACTAACCAAACACGCAACTCCGAAGCAAATGGAGCGCACCAACACCTTCCGCTGAACTGATAGCCTACTTGGAGGGATCTCGACCTGTCTATCTAGACTTGCAGGCATGAAACGCAGCGTCCCCAGGCAAAAAGGATGTCAGTGTGACAATGTACCGAGTATGTAAGGCACATAAATAACTACATAATAGACATGGAGGACATATAGAGTAAATGACTCCACCTGTAAATCTGGATAACTTTATAAATCATGAAACAATTATAGTGTCATGCATATGCGTATGAATGTCATGCATCGGTACATGTTTCATAACATCATCCGCCTCTGAGGGCATCCCATTATATCATCTCGACCACTGTGAGCAAAATCATCATCGTATACCAGCTGATCAGGTGGTGGTGCGTATATAACGCCATAACCTTTCCCATATCCCATATACATATATATACATATATATATATGCGTATATAACTTCATCTGGTCATGGGTCAATGTACATGAATGCAATGCATGAAAAGTACGTTAATAAAATCTTTCGGGATGTCATAAGACCATTTTGCCTTTGAGTAATATCATTAAATAAACTCTTTTCAACTTTTGTATTTTTCTGAGACCCATGAACATATGATAAAATATTATGACACATGGAAATTCAAGAACATAGATATCTCTAATACTTCTATGAATAGAGGCACTCATGGAATTTTTGCATTTGCATGTTTCGTTCGTATCGTATGGATCATGCCAAAAGAAAGAAAGGATAGCCTTAACATACCTGGAGTAGGGAAAATCCATGTAACATTCTTGGATAAGATTGCACCGTACTCCTTTAGAACCGCAAAATCTCACGTTACAACTCTGACCATTGTAAATCACGCATGCAATCGCTCTTAAACGTAAACCTTGTTATGTGACAGAGAGAACGTAAATTCCTCAGATTGTTAAGATTGGTTACTGACTTTTGGTTGATTTGAATGATCATCTTTTTCACCTTGCATCTATCATAGCATCCAACTTTAGGATTTGAGTGCATCTGAACTACCACACCTGTTTAATGGAATTTTTCAACTCTACTACTTGCTAGAGGTAAATTTCCTCTTAAGTTTTTGGAATTTTTTATTATCTCCTGTATTTGGTTGATGTTTCATGCATCTGTATATGCTAAATTCTTGATGGTGAAGTGGATAAGGTATTTTACTTCATACCTTATAAAACTAGATAATATAATAAAGGGAATGTAATCCTTGTATGTGGTCTAATAATGTGAAACCTTTTTTACATCATATGAGTCACTTGGTGGCTTTATTAGCTATTTCATGGGTTGCCACGTGGGGACTTTGTCCCCATTTATTAATTACCCACAAATCCTTATTTATATGGTTAATCTCCCATTAAATCAATAATTAACCAATTACCCATATAATTAAGAATTATTTCAAATTACTTAGAATACTACTCCTTCTTAACACACATTATAAGCCTTACTAGCATGTCACGTGGTACCTTGTATGGTACTAGTCCATAAATATCGGGTATTAACGTTCGGCCCCTATTATCCCAATATGCCAAAATTCAATGAAATTCATTTTCTTCGACTTGTTTCCCCTCTTACCTTCACGAATTTACTAATCACTTGTGAAATAGCGTAATCTTTATAATCTCCAAATAATCTTTTACTTGGACTGATGTCAATTGCTTACAACAATTTCCACGTACAATACTTTAGGGTGCAACATCGTCATAACTTAATACTGTGAAGTGTAATATTACCGTAATGTAATACTGCTGGGTGCAACACTGTCGCAACTTAATACTGCAAAGCGTGACATCGCTATAATGTAATACTGCAAGGCATAACATCATCGTAATATAATACTGCAAGACGTAATATTACGAGGCGTAACACAACCTGACATAGTGGCTGGTGATTCTTCTCACGCTGACCTTCCTACCATAATTTCAGCGCCTGAAAGTGATGTTCCGTCCATCGGAGGAGCAGAAGTGGTAGAGGATGAGGAGGTCTCGTCGGTAGCCGAGATCTTGCCTCTCCCCGGGAAAGCATGGATCGACTTCTACAGTCCCGCCGGGGATGAGCCGGAACCTGTTCACTTTGTTATAAAAGAGGAGGAGATCGCAGAATTGAAGGCTAGATGGGGAATTCCTCCCTATATCGAAATACTTCCAGTAGTAGGGGACGACATAGTCCATTTCGACTGCCTAGGGTACTTTGTGTTCTACGCCTACCCCTTTCTTGTCAGATATACGCATCCTCTCCCTCTCCTGGTGGTAGATTTCTACTATTTTTACGAGGTATGCCCCGCCCAACTTTTGCCGTACCTTTATAAGTTATTTCTTATGTTGCTCAAGTTTGCGGAGCTCGCCGGTTGTGAGATCACTTTGGGGCATATGCTCAATATCATCGCCCCTCAGCTCATTCGCGGCATGATGATTCACATGCGCTATCGAGGGTCGAAGAGTCTGGTGGTGAAGATGGATGACAGGGCTAACCGTTAATTCCATGAGAATTATTTCTATGTGCGTACTGAGCACCTTGTAGCAGATCCTACAGGGTTCCCTAAGAGGTGGAACTTTGCACGTAAGTTTTTGTACTTTTAGTCAGAGAGATTTCCGATCGCTTTCCATTATACTAATGCCATGTTATGTTTCTGCTGCTGCGAAATTACCCCCTCCGCCTGTTGAAGGCATCCGCGAGTGGGTAAGTTCCATCATTCCTCATACGGCAGGGGTTCGCACTTGGTCGACCTTCTATGAAAAATATGGACGTAAACCCCTTACAGGTGAGATGTCATTTTCATTCATTACTTCTCCCTTCTCTTTTTTACTTGGTTACTCATGTGCTATTCGTCGATGCTAGGGAGAGTGCGGAGAGCGAGGGCTCTCCATTAGCCTTTTGTCAACCTTCATCGTCTACTCGCCCTATTTCAGCGTCTACTATCCGACCTTCGTCAAGGGCTGCCTTAGTTGAATCTACGGCCATGGTCGTACGCGCGACGGCTACCCCTTGAGCTAGGACTCTGACCCCTGCTATTTTCCTAGTGGAGAGATCTTCCCATACTGCAGAAGGGGAAGGGCCATCAAAGAGGTGGAGAGTGGAGACTGAAGTGACTCTTGTGGCTGTGATTAATCTGGAGGAAGACCTTCCTTTGATGAAGTCAAAGGCTAGAGTCAGCTCCATTTCACTGGTGGAGATAGAGCCAACCATTGTGCTTACCCCTCTAGTGGAGATCCCAGCCGCTATGATTGACCGGCAACTTGCCTTGATGGGGGGTCAGACTCTTGAGACTGTTGTTGCCACTTTGGACGGGCCTTTATCTTCAGTACCGGGTCGTGCTTCCTCATCAGCCGTAAAAAGGGGGAAAGGTGTCGTAGTTGATGACTATGAATCTATGTCCGATCTTAATCTGTATGATGTTAGGATGTTTGAGGAGGGTCTTACCCGTTCGATGGTTCATGCGAGAGGTTCGTCCCGTATTCTTTAGATCTCGTCGAATATCAATCTTCTGAGAGATACGGAGGACCTAGTGCCACAGTATGACATCTTCTGCTATCCTGCTGAGAATGCGACTCTTCGGGACGTTCCGAATATTGACTTGATGCATGAAGTGGCCGCTATGGGCTTGAGAGTACGTTACACTTTTCTTTCAAATTTTTCTCGTTTTTCTTGGTGATATGGTTTTAACCCAATATTTTCATTTTTCAGACGTACATGGTGGAAATAGAGAGTGCTCGTAGGGCCGACATACGGGCCAATATTTTCTTGAAGATGTTGGAGAAGTATAGGTGCTATCGCAATAGGTTCCGTGAGATGTACGAGCAGCTGAAGGCGAACCCTAGTGATCAATCTCTCGGCGAGGAGTTGGAGAAGAGGGATCAGGAATTTATGCAGGCTATTCGTAGCAAGAGTGTACTCAAGGAGCAACTTCGTAAAAAGGACGAAGAGCTTGAGTTGGGCAAAGGGGTTGCTGCAGAGTGTGAATATCTTCAGGGGAAGCTGAGGTCGATATAGTCTGAGATGGATTAGAATCTTATCAAGGTCGAGGCGATGAGTGCAGAGTAGATGGGAAAGTTGGACAAGTTGGAGAGAGAGGTTGCTGGGTTGGAGAACATCGAGACCGCCTGGTCATCGGTGTTGGCAAGGGCGACGGCTCTAGAAACTACTATCCGCATCCTCTGATCAGAGCAGGAGTCGGAGAGGGCGACAGCCACGCTGAGGGAAGCGAGGCTCGAGGAGCGTATTGGTAAGATCGACTGGGATGCATCGTCCTTAGGAGATCGGGTTGCTGCACTTAAGGCCGAAAAGGTGCAACTATTGGCTCAAGTAGAATCTTCCTCCGCTGCTGTTCCCCGTCAATTGCATGAGTTTTGGGTTTAAGCTGAAGCTCAGCGGGACATATATAAGAACTTGTGGGAGGCGAGCAACGTTACCGAGGCCACATATGAAGGATCTTGGGCGAAGGCACGAGAGGCTCGTATCAACTGCAGATATGATTCTGTGACACCAGAAGTCGATAAGGGTACGGATGATGAGGGAGGACTTCCTAGAGATGGTAGTGATGATGGTGGCAGTGATGACGCCGAGTGAAAGAATGTTATCTTTGTCTTTTTTCTGTCTCTCTTTTTTTATTCGTCTTTGTTGTCGTTGTTTCTTCCCCTCCCCCTTTTTAGACTCTAGTAGTTCAAGTCATCTGTAATCTGTGATTGTTCGCACAGTGACTTTGTATGAAGGAATTTTTCATTGCTATACGCCCTCTATACTCTTTCCCTATTTTGCTTTTCATAACTTTGGTGCGCAGTGGATCCCGCATAACGAGTTTCCTACTCTTTGGGAATTTAGTGTCACGCAGGTTGAATGGGACCTTGGTGACAACTTCGGCTAGCGAGACGGTGTTTTTGAACTTGTGTCGAGATTGTATCCCATCATAGTTCGAATGGTATTGAACTATTTTCCTAATAATGACCTTAGCCGCAGGGATATTGCTTTCAGACTTTATATCGAAGAGTTATCCCGTCGTGAGTCCCAGTCTTTCTTTCCCTTTCTTTTTTCTGATAAAGTACTACTCTGTCGTTATTCGATCGAGATTGAACTTTTCTTTTTGGCGAAGGCCCTTGGCCTTAAGGGTGTTATTTCGAACTTCCGTCAAAATATTAACTCGTCGTTGTTTGATCGAGGTCGAACTCTTTCCTTGGCGAAGGCCCTTGGACTAAGGGTGTTATTTCGAACTCTCGTCGAGATATTAACCCGTCATTTGTTCGGTCAAGGTCAGACTCTTTTCTTTGGCGAAGGCCCTTGGTCTTAAGGGTGTTATTTTGAACTCGTCGAAATATTAACCCGTCGTTGTTCGATCGAGGTCGAACTCTTTTCTTTGGCAAAGGCCCTTGAACTTAAAGGTGCTATTTCGAACTCTCGTCGAGATATTAACCCATCGTTTGTTCGATCGAGGTCGAACTCTTTTCTTTGGCGAAGGCCCTTGGCCTAAGGGTGTTATTTTGAACTCTCGTCGAGATATTAACCCGTCGTTTGTTCGATCGAGGTCGAACTCTTTTCTTTGGCGAAGGCCTTGGCCTTAAGGGTGTTATTTTGAACTCATCCAAATATTAACCCGTCGTTGTTCGATCGAGGTTGAACTCTTTTCTTTGGCGAAGGCCCTTGGCCTTAAGGGTGTTATTTCGAACTCTCGTCGAAATATTAACCCGTCATTTGTTCGATCGAGGTCAAACTCTTTTCTTTGGCAAAGGCCCTTGGACTTAAGAGTGTTATTTCGAACTTTCATCAAAATATTAACCCGTCGTTGTTCGATCGAGGTCGAACTCTTTTCTTTGGCAAAGGACCTTGGCCTTAAGGGTATTATTTCGAACTCTCATCGAAATATTAACTCATTGTTTGTTCGATCGAGGTCGAACTCTTTTCTTTGGCGAAGGCCCTTGGCTTTAAGGGTGTTATTTCAAAATCTATTTGAAATATTAACCCGTCGTTGTTCCATCGAGGTCGAACTCTTTTTTTTGGCGAAGGCCCTTGACCTTAAGGGTATTATTTCGAACTCTCGTCGAAATATTAACCCGTCGTTGTTCGATCGAGTTCGAACTCTTTTCTTTGGCGAAGGCCCTTAGCCTTAAGGGTATTATTTCGAACTCTCGTCAAAATATTAACCCGTTGTTCGTTCGATCAAGGTCGAACTCTTTTCTTTGGCGAAGGCCCTTGGCCTTATGGATGTTATTTCGAACTCTCGTCAAAATATTAACCCATCGTTGTTCGATCAAGGTCGAACTCTTTTCTTTGGCGAAGGCCCTTGACCTTAAGTGTATTATTTTGAAATCTCGTCGAAATATTAACTCGTCATTGTTCGATCGAGTTCGAACTCTTTTCTTTAGCGAAGGCCCTTAACCTTAAGTGTATTATTTTGAACTCTCGTCGAAATATTAACCCGTCATTTGTTCGAACGAGGTCGAACTCTATTCTTTAGCGAAGTCCCTTGGCCTTAAGGGTGTTATTTCGAACTCTCGTCAAAATATTAACCCGTCGTTGTTTGATCTAGGTCGAACTCTTTTCTTTAGCGAAGGCCCTTGGCCTTAAGGGTATTATTTCAAACTTTCGTCGAAATATTAACCCGTCGTTGTTCGATCGAGGTCGAACTCTTTTCTTTGGCGAAGGTCCTTGGCCTTAAAGGGTGTTATTTCGAACTTTCATTGAAATATTAACCCATCGCTAGTCCCGGTTCTTCGTAGAGTTTTGTATCTTCTGTGGGAGTCCTGGTATGCCTGATTTTATTTGCATTGGGAGTTTGTGTCGGGGAGCAGAGGACGTTGCTGCTTTGCTCACACTCGTTTCACACTTATATTGGGGTTTCCCTATCTGAGTTTTTACTTTTCGATTTGGAAATGTCGTCGGCGGGTGAGACGGTGAATTACACTTTGACTACGGGGGTTTCCCCTCGTCTTCCCGGTTTTTAGGTCCTCGAGAGGGCCCTTTTGGGATGCCTTCTTGATGAGGGCGAGGGAGGACCATTCAAGGGGTATTGCTTCCTAGGGGCTGGGTTTGTTTGGTGGGTGATTTTCGGTTGTTTTGAGGTAATTTCCCTTTTTCAGTTGGGTTGTTTCACCGCTCGCTCGCCCGTGTGGTGACCGCGTTCTTGTTCGAGCAATCGGTAGAAGGTGGGCTAGGATGATATTTCCTTATTCCGATTCAATGGGTTGGAGAATGAAGTGGCTTTGTGGCGTTGCCTATTTTGTTTGGCGTTTTAATGGTTGGTGAGGGTGGTGTTTTCTGAATTCAGTAACTGTATTCAGCTCCCTTTCCCCTCATTTGGTCGTGGAGTGCTTAATTCTCCTTTTTCGTCTCTTCCATTTTCTTTGAAATAGTTGTAAGCGTATCATTATCGTTCTCTTTGGCGGGTGGACATGTTTCTGATTTTCGATCTGGAGAAGACTAGGAAGTTTTCACTAAGAAATCCCCACAGATGGCGCCAAATTGTTTGACCGAAAGATATTGAAACCTTTTGATTAAATCAATTAAAGAAGTTGAAGAGGTAAATTTTAGTCAAACATAATAAAAATCCAGATCTGTAAACAAATCATGTGATGATACGTAAAATGAAATAGAAGCAATCAATTGTCAAAGCCTTTCATTCCTTCTTTCACCAATTGATGAATATGACTGTTGTACATCTTCCATAGAAGATTGTTTTACTTTCTTTTTCCCACATTCTAGGAAGGTTCCCTCCAAATATATAGTCATGAAGTTCTGGCTATGTATTTGGGCCATAACCCATTCGTACCACGTCCGTTTTTGTCGTCCCCTGAATATTGTCCTTCGACTTGGCAGACGCTGCGGACACGAGATTTGGAGCAAATCAGGACGTCTTTCTTCATCTCATTGTTTGGACGTGGTCCCAATTGGGTCGACCATAACGGCCAGATTTTGACCAATACAAAAATGTCGGGTTATACTTACGTATCGTAAGGATCATGCCAAAAGAAAATGTCGGATGTTATTTTGAACTCTCATCAAAATATTAACCCGTCGTTGTTCGATCGAGGTCGAACTCTTTTCTTTGGCGAAGGCCCTTGACCTTAAGTGTATTATTTTGAAATCTCGTCGAAATATTAACTCGTCGTTATTCGATCGAGTTCGAACTCTTTTCTTTAGCGAAGGCCCTTAACCTTAAGTGTATTATTTTGAACTCTCGTCGAAATATTAACCCGTCATTTGTTAGAACGAGGTCGAACTCTATTCTTTAGCGAAGCCCCTTGGCCTTAAGGGTGTTATTTCGAACTCTCGTCAAAATATTAACCCGTCGTTGTTTGATCTAGGTCGAACTCTTTTCTTTAGCGAAGGCCCTTGGCCTTAAGGGTATTATTTCAAACTTTCGTCGAAATATTAACCCGTCGTTGTTCGATCGAGGTCGAACTCTTTTCTTTGGCGAAGGTCCTTGGCCTTAAAGGGTGTTATTTCGAACTTTCATTGAAATATTAACCTATCGTTAGTCCCGGTTCTTTGTAGAGTTTTGTATCTTCTGGGGGAGTCCTGGTATGCCTGATTTTATTTGCATTGGGAGTGTGTGTCGGGGAGCAGAGGACGTTGCTGCTTTGCCCACACTCGTTTCACACTTATATTGGGGTTTCCCTATCTGACTTTTTACTTTTCGGTTTAGAAATGTCGTCGGCGGGTGAGACGGTGAATTACACTTTGACTACGGGGGTTTCCCCTCATCTTCCCGATTTTTAGGTCCCCGAGAGCGCCCTTTTGGGATGCCTTCTTGACGAGGGCGAGGGAGGACCATTCAAGGGGTATTGCTTCCTAGGGGCTGGGTTTGTTTGGTGGGTGATTTTCGGTTGTTTTGAGGTAATTTCCCTTTTTCAGTTGGGTTGTTTCACCGCTCACTCGCCCGTGTGGTGACCGCGTTCTTGTTCGAGCAATCGGTAGAAGGTGGGCTAGGATGATATTTCCTTATTCCAATTCAATAGGTTGGAGAATGAAGTGGCTTTGTGGCGTTGCCCATTTTGTTTGGCGTTTTAATGGTTGGTGAGGGTGGTGTTTTCTGAATTCAGTAACTGTATTCAGCTCCCTTTCCCCTCATTTGGTCGTGGAGTGCTTAATTCTCCTTTTTCGTCTCTTCCATTTTCTTTGAAATAGTTGTAAGCGTATCATTATCGTTCTCTTTGACGGGTGGACATGTTTCTGATTTTCGATCTGGAGAAGACTAGGAAGTTTTCAATAAGAAATCCCCACAGATGGCGCCAAATTGTTTGACCGAAAGATATTGAAACCTTTTTGATTAAATCAATTAAAGAAGTTGAAGAGGTAAATTTTAGTCAAACATAATAAAAATCCAGATCTGTAAACAAATCGTGTGATGATACGTAAAATGAAATAGAAGCAATCAATTGTCAAAGCCTTTCATTCCTTCTTTTGCCAATTGATGAATATGACTGTTGTACATCTTCCATAGAAGATTGTTTTACTTTCTTTTTCCCACATTCTAGGAAGGTTCCCTCCCTATATATAGTCATGAAGTTCTGGCTATGTATTTGGGCCATAACCCATTCGTACCACGTCCGTTTTTGTCGTCCCCTGAATATTGTCCTTCGACTTGGCAGACGCTGCGGACACGAGATTTGGAACAAATCAGGACGTCTTTCTTCATCTCATTGTTTGGACGTGGTCCCAATTGGGTCGACCACAACGGTCAGATTATGACCAATACAAAAATGTCGGGTTATACTTACGTATCGTATGGATCATGCCAAAAGAAAATGTCGGATGTTATTTCGAACTCTCGTCAAAATATTAACCCGTCGTTGTTCGATCGAGGTCGAACTCTTTTCTTTGGCGAAGGCCCTTGACCTTAAGTGTATTATTTTGAAATCTCGTCGAAATATTAACTCGTCGTTATTCGATCGAGTTCGAACTCTTTTCTTTAGCGAAGGCCCTTAACCTTAAGTGTATTATTTTGAACTCTCGTCGAAATATTAACCCGTCATTTGTTAGAACGAGGTCGAACTCTATTCTTTAGCGAAGCCCCTTGGCCTTAAGGGTGTTATTTCGAACTCTCGTCAAAATATTAACCCGTCGTTGTTTGATCTAGGTCGAACTCTTTTCTTTAGCGAAGGCCCTTGGCCTTAAGGGTATTATTTCAAACTTTCGTCGAAATATTAACCCGTCGTTGTTCGATCGAGGTCGAACTCTTTTCTTTGGCGAAGGTCCTTGGCCTTAAAGGGTGTTATTTCGAACTTTCATTGAAATATTAACCTATCGTTAGTCCCGGTTCTTTGTAGAGTTTTGTATCTTCTGGGGGAGTCCTGGTATGCCTGATTTTATTTGCATTGGGAGTGTGTGTCGGGGAGCAGAGGACGTTGTTGCTTTGCCCACACTCGTTTCACACTTATATTGGGGTTTCCCTATCTGACTTTTTACTTTTCGGTTTGGAAATGTCGTCGGCGGGTGAGACGGTGAATTACACTTTGACTACGGGGGTTTCCCCTCATCTTCCCGATTTTTAGGTCCCCGAGAGCGCCCTTTTGGGATGCCTTCTTGACGAGGGCGAGGGAGGACCATTCAAGGGGTATTGCTTCCTAGGGGCTGGGTTTGTTTGGTGGGTGATTTTCGGTTGTTTTGAGGTAATTTCCCTTTTTCAGTTGGGTTGTTTCACCGCTCACTCGCCCGTGTGGTGACCGCGTTCTTGTTCGAGCAATCGGTAGAAGGTGGGCTAGGATGATATTTCCTTATTCCAATTCAATAGGTTGGAGAATGAAGTGGCTTTGTGGCGTTGCCCATTTTGTTTGGCGTTTTAATGGTTGGTGAGGGTGGTGTTTTCTGAATTCAGTAACTGTATTCAGCTCCCTTTCCCCTCATTTGGTCGTGGAGTGCTTAATTCTCCTTTTTCGTCTCTTCCATTTTCTTTGAAATAGTTGTAAGCGTATCATTATCATTCTCTTTGACGGGTGGACATGTTTCTGATTTTCGATCTGGAGAAGACTAGGAAGTTTTCAATAAGAAATCCCCACAGATGGCGCCAAATTGTTTGACCGAAAGATATTGAAACCTTTTTGATTAAATCAATTAAAGAAGTTGAAGAGGTAAATTTTAGTCAAACATAATAAAAATCCAGATCTGTAAACAAATCGTGTGATGATACGTAAAATGAAATAGAAGCAATCAATTGTCAAAGCCTTTCATTCCTTCTTTTGCCAATTGATGAATATGACTGTTGTACATCTTCCATAGAAGATTGTTTTACTTTCTTTTTCCCACATTCTAGGAAGGTTCCCTCCCTATATATAGTCATGAAGTTCTGGCTATGTATTTGGGCCATAACCCTTTCGTACCACGTCCGTTTTTGTCGTCCCCTGAATATTGTCCTTCGACTTGGCAGACGCTGCGGACACGAGATTTGGAACAAATCAGGACGTCTTTCTTCATCTCATTGTTTGGACGTGGTCCCAATTGGGTCGACCACAACGGTCAGATTATGACCAATACAAAAATGTCGGGTTATACTTACGTATCGTATGGATCATGCCAAAAGAAAATGTCGGATGTTATTTCGAACTCTCGTCAAAATATTAACCCGTCGTTGTTCGATCGAGGTCGAACTCTTTTCTTTGGCGAAGGCCCTTGACCTTAAGTGTATTATTTTGAAATCTCGTCGAAATATTAACTCGTCGTTGTTCGATCGAGTTCAATCTCTTTTCTTTAGCGAAGGCCCTTAACCTTAAGTGTATTATTTTGAACTCTCGTCGAAATATTAACCCGTCATTTGTTCGAACGAGGTCGAACTCTATTCTTTAGCGAAGTCCCTTGGCCTTAAGGGTGTTATTTCGAACTCTCGTCAAAATATTAACCCGTCGTTGTTTGATCTAGGTCGAACTCTTTTCTTTAGCGAAGGCCCTTGGCCTTAAGGGTATTATTTCAAACTCTCGTCGAAATATTAACCCGTCGTTGTTCGATCGAAGTCGAACTCTTTTCTTTGGCGAAGGTCCTTGGCCTTAAAGGGTGTTATTTCGAACTTTCGTTGAAATATTAACCCATCGTTAGTCCCGGTTCTTCGTAGAGTTTTGTATCTTCTGGGGGAGTCCTGGTATGCCTGATTTTATTTGCTTTGGGAGTGTGTGTCGGGGAGCAGAGGACGTTGCTTCTTTGCTCACACTCGTTTCACACTTATATTGGGGTTTCCCTATCTGACTTTTTACTTTTCGGTTTGGAAATGTCGTCGGCGGGTGAGACGGTGAATTACACTTTGACTACGGGGGTTTCCCCTCGTCTTCCCGGTTTTTAGGTCCCCGAGAGGGCCCTTTTGGGATGCCTTCTTGACGAGGGCGAGGGAGGACCTTTCAAGGGGTATTGCTTCCTAGGGGCTGGGTTTGTTTGGTGGGTGATTTTCGGTTGTTTTGAGGTAATTTCCCTTTTTCAGTTGGGTTGTTTCACCGCTCGCTCACCCGTGTGGTGACCGCGTTCTTGTTCGAGTAATCGGTAGAAGGTGGGCTAGGATGATATTTCCTTATTCCGATTCAATGGGTTGGAGAATGAAGTGGCTTTGTGGCGTTGCCCATTTTGTTTGGCGTTTTAATGGTTGGTGAGGGTGGTGTTTTCTGAATTCAGTAACTGTATTCAGCTCCCTTTCCCCTCATTTGGTCGCGGAGTGCTTAATTCTCCTTTTTCGTCTCTTCCATTTTCTTTGAAATAGTTGTAAGCGTATCATTATCGTTCTCTTTGGCGGGTGGACATGTTTCTGATTTTCGATCTGGAGAAGACTAGGAAGTTTTCACTAAGAAATCCCCACAGATGGCGCCAAATTGTTTGACCGAAAGATATTGAAACCTTTTTGATTAAATCAATTAAAGAAGTTGAAGAGGTAAATTTTAGTCAAACATAATAAAAATCCAGATCTGTAAACAAATCGTGTGATGATACGTAAAATGAAATAGAAGCAATCAATTGTCAAAGCCTTTCATTCCTTCTTTCACCAATTGATGAATATGACTGTTGTACATCTTCCATAGAAGATTGTTTTACTTTCTTTTTCCCACATTCTAGGAAGGTTCCCTCCATATATATAGTCATGAAGTTCTGGCTATGTATTTGGGCCATAACCCATTCGTACCACGTCCGTTTTTGTCGTCCCCTGAATATTGTCCTTCGACTTGGCAGACGCTGCGGACACGAGATTTGGAACAAATCAGGACGTCTTTCTTCATCTCATTGTTTGGACGTGGTCCCAATTGGGTCGACCACAACGGTCAGATTTTGACCAATACAAAAATGTCAGGTTATACTTACATATCATTATAACAACGACAAGCCCAATGTAATCCCACAAAATAGGGTTTGAGGGGTAGAATGTACGTAGATTTTACCCCTACCTTGTGAAGGCAGAAAGGTTGTTTCCTATACTTATACGTATCATTATACTATGTAATTACTTTGAATTCATATCTTATAGTTGTTCATTAATAGTTCTAATTTTTTGGGGAGATATTTGATAGTTAACTGAAGTTAGAGGAACGAACAGACACGTATATGCATATAGAGTAAAAATTACACGTAACCTATACCCATTTTTTTAAAAAACTTTTAACCTGTACCCATTTTTTAAATGACTTCAGTCCCCTTTGTCCTCCTTATTCCACTCCTTCGTTTTCTTCTTCTTTCTTCTGCTGCTGTTGGTGCAGATTATTTCTTCTTCGTTTTGTCTCAATTAATACTCTTTTACATAAGCATAGTTATGGATTTAACTTAACTGTTTGTTCAGATTTTTCATGAAGTGAAACGAGTCATCTATTGAGCTAAAAAATGGCAACCTGTGATGAAGTAGAATGGAGTATCATATTTGAAGGGAAGATATACATGCACAAACACAACTATAACAAGTAGGCCAAGTAATTTGTAGCAACTTTTCACCTAAATAAAGAACCACCATAATTAAAGATAAATGACAGATTAACTACTCTCATCTCGGCTACAAAAAGTACAAAGAGTTATCCATATAAAATCATCAGTGATTATAGCTGTCTTTGCTTAGTATAGGAAAAGCAGTCAAGTGATTAAAAAAATTCCGACTCCAGAAGAGGAGAGCAAAGTAAAATATTAGTACAGACAAAAACTTCAGCTGAAGTTCGACAGTTACAAAACAAAAACTTCAGTCCTAGAGCTGAAGCTTACAAACAAAAAGCCAGATACAAACAAAAACTTCAGCTCTAGAGCTGAAGTTTGACAGTTACAAAACAAAAACTTCAGCTCTAGCGCTGAAGCTTACAAACAAAAAGCCAGTTACAAACAAAAACTTCAGTTCTAAAGCTGAAGTTTGACAATTACAAAACAAAAACTTCAGCTCTAGTGCTGAAGCTTACAAATAAAAACTTCAGCTCTAGAGCTGAAGTTTGCCAGTTACAAACAAAAACTTCAGCTCTAGAGCTGAAGTTCGACAGTTACAAAACAAAAACTTCAGCTCTAGAGCTGAGCTTCAGGCCCGGCTACTAGAATGCTGAAGTTTTGCGTGATTGTCTTTGCTACTTCAGCCCCGTATGCTGAAGTTATGCGAAAAAGTGGGTACACTTGCAATTTTTTTTTGCAAAGTGGGCACAAGTTAAAACGTGACACATAAAGCGGGTATAGATGCAAATGCCCCCATATAGATGACGTTAAACAGGTCGGACACTTTGATATATAATAATAATAATAATAATAATAATAATAATAATAATAATAATAATAATAATAATAATAATGTGAATATTTTTATCCAAATACTCCCCTCTGATTAAAAATTGGCAAGTGTAAATAGTTTTGGTCATACAAACTGTAGACATCAAAACTTTAAGGGATCAAGCCAAATCCTAAATTAAAGATATTATAGGAGTCTTGAAATCCTAGGAGTTTATTAGGGTTTCTTGGAGTTACTCTATCCTAAACCCTAACTCACGCCTATATAAAGGATACATATTCCCTTGAAGAGGGGTCTCAAAAATCCCATAAACTCTTGGGATATTCACAAAGAGATCAAAATATGGCCGGATACTTCTTGACAATCAAATAGTTCAAGAAGCTGGAGATCAAATATATCCCTAGGAGGTTTGCATCATCCTACATTCGAGAAATACGCGGCTTCAGCCCTCGAATCATGGAGATAATCAGGAGAGAAAAATTAAGGGAACAAACAGAATTGTACCCGCTATCTTATTAATAAAATTATATTTCTTCATATTTATATTGTGATTGCAATTTATTTTTGTATCACAAATAATCTGTTGCAAACACAAACATAAAAGTTTTGCTTCCCTTTCTCCTTGTTCCTCATATTCGCCACAAAAGAAGTCATCCTACAGCAACATAATTGCATTTGTTCAAATTTTTCTAGTTTTTGTTGTTACATTTCAGATTTTTATGGCAATAAATGTTAACAGAGACGTAAATCTAACTGCCTTAAATTTTCATTTTAAAAAATCATTTTAAGGAGATTTCTTTTTCTTAGGAATGAGAAGTCTAACAAGGCTGCAAATTATATACTACAAAAGTGTTATATTATGAAGTTGGATATTAAGTCACAAGTATACGTCTAGAAAAAATAAGAGAAAGAGATATGAGCTAATTCCATAGATGGTCGCTTATTTTTCACTTTATTGCATTAAATTATTAAATTAAACTTTTTAATAAAAAAATCACTTAAAGATTATTTATATCACGAATGTCAGAAACTTTCTCATTGAACTTTGTTTATACATAGAACGAAAGGTAAGAACGTAATGTTCAATTGAAAATTTATTTGATTAAGAAAAAAGGAAAATACTCCAAATGGAACGAAGGGCAAGAAGGTAAGTTCAACTTAAGAAAGGAAAAGGTTGAATTGGACTTTTGCAATCAATGCGTGTCGGGTGAACGAAAAGGCTAAGACAGAGAAGCAAGAGGTGGATGGATGTGCGGATGAGATAATTGGATTTTAGGGGAGTGGGCAATGGGGCCGTTAGGTAGGCATACGGAAAAGGTAAAGAAGAACCATACTTAAATGAGAAAAGGTGGTGTAATTTAGTGGGCGTGTGGACATGAGAATTATAAAATTCCCAAAAAAAGTTGAAACAAGTGAAAATAGTATTAGAAAATCAGAGTGTGTTTGAATATAAATATATTTTGAGTTAATTTTTGAATTTTTGTGAGTGATATGAGTGAAACTTTTGAAAAATAGTTTTTTGGAATTTTTAAAATTTTCAAAAAATTCCAAAATTTATCTTCAAGTGAAAGTAGAAATTTTATGGTCAAACACTAATTTCAAAAAATAAAATAAAAAGATTCTCATTTCCAAACGGGCTCTTAGTCGAGACACGAATTTTCAAATAATAAACCAAAAGAAAAATTGAAAAGAAAAAAGATATTGAGAGGGGAAAGAGAAAATAGCAGTGAGTGGCTTATAAAAGTAGCCTTCTTGGTACGCCATGCCAAATATTCTTCCTCTCTTTTAAACCTCCTCTTCATGTCCTTTCTCTTTTTGTGAATATTCTATGTATGTTGCGCTCTTTGACAACGTATAAACTCAAACATATCAACTTGTTATGTTCTTTTCTTTTCTTTGGCTCTCCACTTCAAATTTCTCCCCTTATTTATGGACTCGAATGTTTTCCTCTTTACTTGGGATTTAGGAAATCTGTATTGATTGTCCAGTTTCAGAATTCACCCTCGGCTTTTGCTTTCACGTCTCTCTCAAATTTCACTCACGAATTTTATAATATCAGAGTAGCTTTCCTTCGACTTTAGCATAATATATATATGTCCTTCAATTGGATATATGGAAAAGACGAATATGTAAAGATCTTCAAAACTAAAAATGAACAACGTTTTAATTATTTTCTGATGCACATCAATCAATAAATTTTTTATTAATCTATATGCGATGAATTAGGTCATTGTATGGACGGCCCGAATATTTACAAATTATAAATGTACCTTAAACAATACACTTGGTGATCTTCATAAGTTAATACAACTATGAGAGATTATTTTATTGGAGCAACTGCTATCACTAGTACTATTGCCAACAAGAACTAAGGATGCGACAAATTTTCCCTTTTCTTAGCTAGATTTGGTTGGTCATCGTCATCATTAATATATTATTATTGTTACTATCCATATACTTAGATTTTGACATTTATTAGAATATAGTTCATTTGTTATCAAGCACATTATTGAAATAGTTTCATAAAACGTTTTAGAATCAGCAAAAAATTGTCTTTCTTATATAATTAAGAGTCGTAAAAAATTATTCAGAAATTTTAAGCAATCAAAGGATGTTAAAACTTTCTGAAGCAATTTTTGTAAGATTCTATACATGCTGGACTAGTTAGCAAGTAATAACAAAATCATATTTGTATCATAATTACGTAAGAAGTAGGTTTGGTTACTCAAAATGTAACGTCAACAAGGATTTGGCACTATATTTAAAATAACGTACCCGTAAAATATTTTAAAGAGAAATATTTAAAAGTACAAGAGTGGGTGAATTGTGTCCCCTTTTAATATTAGTCGACTGTACTGATCAATAGCTAGTCGATTATCTAGGTAAGTAGATAAACATAAATAAATAAAGTGAAGAAATAAAACTGACATGCGATATTTTTATACTGATTCAAATTTAATATAAATTCTAATCCAGTCCCGTTGAATTATAAGAGGATTATCTCTATAAGATCTTGTGATGAAATGAGTACAACTTCGGTGGCGAATTTCCTATGCACACACCAACCTTTTTTGCAATTAGTTTCTTTTTATGTAATGTCTCATCGATATATTTCTTTCTCCAACTTGAACTATAATGCTTGTTAATGAGCTTGAGGTTGGCTAGACAACGTATGTGTTGCTTATTCTTCTTTGGTCGATATTGTCACGACTCAAAATCTCACCTTAGATGTCATGATGACACTTAGTCTTTAAGACTAGGTAAGTCCGTTATTTACAATAGTTAAACCAGTTAAGCATGATATTTTTAAAGCATAGTTTAAAATAAATACTGAAGTAAAGGTGATACAAGCCTATGCGGCAATAATCACAATAATCCTCTCAAGACTAAGTAGTACAGAGTCACGAATTTTAGCTGAATACATAGAAATATCTCAAAACAAAATACAATACTGTTCGAATAGCGAATTAACAGTTCAATTCAAAGGAAAAAGGACTCCAAGAGACTGTGGCGACCAAGCAGCTCTACCTTGAATCTTCGCGGTCAAAGAAGCTAACTCTACTTGAGCCCGTTATCTCCAATACTTGGATCTGCATAAAAATGTGCAAAAGTGTAGTATGAGTACCCCACGGTCAATACTCAGTAAGTATCAAGACTAACCTCGATGGAGTAGTGACGAGGTACAAGTCAAGACACCTACTAGACATAATAACATGTGCATTATATAAGTATAAAGCTAATAATGGAAGCAAGAATCAGCAAATGGCAACAAGAAATAAACACGTGTTAAAAACAGTAAAGTAATAAGTGTTAAAACAGTAAAGTAATCAGAACACCGTTAAAGTACTAGTGAAACCAAAAAGGTAAACAAATGACAACCAAACAATCAAGTCGTTCTAACACAAGGTTTACAACAAAACCACCCCAAAGTACCACTCCTCAAAACCAAATGCCATGAGTCCCAAATAATAAATCATATACTCATGGCACCTCGTGCCCACATTATCTATTACAACCGCACAGACAACTCACGTGCTACACGGATAACTCACGCGCCAATACCTCAGTCCAGCCGGCATGATCGCAGGCTCACTATCACAATCTATCCGGCGTGGTCACAGGATCAATATCACAATTCGCGCGGCATGATCACACGCTCAATATCACAATCTGCCTGGTGTTTTCACATGCTCAATATAACAATGAAATCAAATATATGAGAATACATGTGCATGATTAATGAATGCCAAGTTTCATACTCTGAACTAGTATAATGGCATGCTACGGTATACATGTGCGAGTGTACTATTACAGCCAAAGTCAACAAGTAATATCAAGACATCGAGTAGCTCATTGAAAACAATGCAACAAGCCACATAAGGTACATGACACACACAAGGAAAATCACGCAATCACACGAATATCTTCAACATTATACCCCCAGGCCGTCACATATCATCAATGTCATAGTCACCCTTATCTCTCTGTATTGATAATGTCATATTAACCACCCATATTGCTCCGCCCAGATAATAATATAATACCCACATATATCACTCTGCATAGATAATTACACAATAGCCACCTGTATCACTCCGCCCAGACAATAACATAATAGCCGCTCGTATCACTCCGCATAATCAACAATAATGAGATGCCACTCTTATGTTCTACATAGAAATAATTATCCATACAACAATATATGCCAACATCACAACAACACAATATATCAACTCGTGCCACAAGTGCCCATAGGCCATAATCTTTCCAAAATAACAATACCAATATCGCCACAACACATAGCCCACGGTTCAACCACAATGTGTACAAGAATCTCAATAGCAACAAAATAAAATGGAAAAATAACTCAATAATGAAAGATACTCCATTAAACAACTTTCACTAAAACATGTTAATGACTCTCCAACAAATTCAACTTCAAATTTTAGTGTATAACATAGGCTAACAATGAAAGATATGACATGAAATAGCAACTACGTCTAAATGTAGGAAAATAACTCGACAATGAAGGGATATCATGTAATAGCAACTTCAAAAAAGAAAATTCAACAATAAAAGAGCTAACATTATCATAAAAAAGGTAACAATTTCTAATAAGTATAGGAGTAAACTTGATAAATAAAAATTAGAACATGTGCTAACAACTTCGAATAAAGCATGTAAGAGTAAACTTTACATGGAGGATATAACATGATATGACAACTTCAATTAATGCATGAAAGAAGCATGATTATAGGATATAATTACATATTTTAGTCGCTTATTACACTCTAATTTACTGCACTTTAATTGAGTTTGAGCTTTAATCGCTAGTGTGTTGCACTAATGGTGTATTTTATGCCTTGTAGGAGTGATTCCGAGCTAAATAGATGTTATGGAATGAATTCAAGTAATTTAGAGATTTGAAGTCTGAGTAAAAGCCCAAGGAATTAAGTCAGAATCGTGTTCGAAAATCAGCGGATGATAGTTAGAACGAACGAAGAATCGAGTAGGCATATTATGCACTGTCTAGTAAAATATACATAACTTTTGGCTCAGAACTTCATTTGAACACCACAATAAATGGTTGAAAAGCTAACTCAAAGGAATACAACTTTCATGTTTTACATTGTTCCAAATTCCCAACATAACAGGATGACAAGTGCGCGTCAAGTGAGCGGTCGTGCTCAGGTCACGCTCATCAGACAGAATCAAAGTGGATATGCACGGTCTGAGCACGGCCGCGCATGTCCTGTCCGGAAAATGTGTCCTTTTTCACGTAAAAGAAGGTTAATTATTTGGGACCAACCCTACTTGGTATATATACATGGAAAAATGGTATTTTGAGCAAGTTGGACCGATTTCAGACATAGATTCGACCTAAGGAGGCAGAGACACAATAGGAGCAAGGTGGGGAATTCTTCTACGAGTTTTTCCTTCCTCTTCCTATTTTTCATTATTGGTTATGACTTTTAGTATTGTAGTTTTACATACTAGTTTGAACAGCTAATTTGTTATCAAGGGTTTTGATGGAAACTTTTGTAGGATAATTTCTTGTTATGTTTTTATATAATTGAGCCGTAGTATTTTCTTTATTTGTTCAACTATATTATTCTTGTGGTTGATTGAAGGGCCCTCAATTAGCTGTGCCTAATTAGTATATATTACTCGGGAGAGAGTACATATTTAGACAATTGTTGAACAACATCACTCCCGACGTATGTGAGGAATCAATAACCAAGGATTTAAAGGTGGAATTAGGGATAACGAAACCTTGGGTGCGATCTAAGTGAGTTGTGATTAAAGCCAACTAGTGTAACTCGGGAGAGTATGTCTAATAAATTTTTGTAATTACTTGGGAGAGAATTACAACATGCAGAGCACTCATGATTGGTAGAGAATACTTAGGTAAAATTATAGAAGACATAACGGGAAGGATTCCAGCAATTGGGGAAATCATAACTCTAGACCTCCTTAATCTTTTCTCCAACATGTAGTGTCTTTAGTATTAATTTATTATTTTAATTTGTTAGTTAGTTATTTAAATACAAGAATCTTAATATCTATAAGTTAGGAATTGTTCAATCTTGTATTCTAGGTGATAGTGAACAACTGTAGCTAAGCCTTAGTTCTGTGTGGGATTCAACTCCGGACTTGTGAACCGAATTATATTTGCAACGACCGCTTAGTCCTTTTTATAAGGCATAGTTGGGCGTGATCAAATTTTGGCGCCGTTGCCGGGGAGCTAACGGTGTAGCTATAGGTGTACATATTTCTAGGTTGCAAGTTTGAATTGTTATTTTTTATTTTCGTGTATTTGATTATTTATTAATTTTTAATTTTTTTATTTTTGATCTGAGAGACGTGGCATCTTAGAATTATGAGAGTTTTGATGCTTGTAATTCTACTTTTGATCCTCGTTATGCATATTGTGGGGGAAACCACGCAGGGCAAAATTATCAAAATATTCTCGAAAGTGAGTTATGTGCACCAACTCAATCTTATCTGTGGAATGTGTGTGATATGTGTGGTTGTCAAGATGGTCACTTTCATGTTTGTGCTTATATTTCTTATCTTCCCCCAACCCCTTACTTTGATGGTTCTTTTTTTTTTGTGAAGTTAATAGGAACAAAGAACCTAGGTATGAGGACCTGAAAAAGATCGAGGATATGCTAAAGTACCTTATGGAACAATATGATGAGATACAACTACGGGTACAAAGGAAATGGGAAACTATTCACAACTTGAAGGCTCAAGCGAATAAATTAATTGAACCTTGTAAAGTGCAACAAGTTGATATTGTGGATAGTAGCCAATATGAGTATGAATTGGCTACAGTAATTGCCATTATACTGGAGGATTCAAAAAAATACGAGGATGAGCTAAAGGAGAAGGCCATAGTAGAACACCAACAATCAATCGAATTAGATTTTGAGGATACCAATGTCGTAGAAGAGATACTAGAGTCAGCCAAGGATATTGAGGATACAGATTTAGTTGACTCTAGTGTCATTAGTGTTAAGGATGTTAACAATTCCAATGTTTGTATAGTTGAGTGCATTGGTCCACACTCTAAGCATTTTTCCATATTGTGTATGGATGATGATATAAAAATAGAGTCGTCCGAGCTACTTGAGGAGTCAAGGAGTAAGGAACAAGATGCTTACATTCTGGAATTCTTCGTGCCAGAAAGTCGGAAATCCACATCTCATCCATAGGCCAAGAAATGCAGAATACTACATTATGTTATTGGGCCAGTCAGATTCGTTCTACCACCCTAGGAGCATGATCACAGAGAAGAATCAAAACTTGGGGTCCAATTCATAAGTTCAAAGTGCAGGCAGAAAGTGATTCACATCGTGCCGCGATATTAAATCAAGCGCTTATCGGGGGGCAACCCAACTTTACCGTTTTCTTTTATTTTTATTATATTAATTTTGTAGTGTCGATTTTTAATTTTCTAGGAGCATGGAAAGCAAAGCTATTGGAAGGATGCAACAACAAACCAAATGGTTGGAATAAAGTGTGAGGTATCCACACGAAGGACCAGGCCTAGGAGAAGTCTGAGTACCCCATGAGATGCTAGTGCTTCGGCCTTTGGCCTACCAGTGAGTTTCTTTTACCCTCTTGTATGTATGGGTGTGCATTGGGGACAATGCACAATTTTAAGTGTGGGGTGAGGAGATTGTCTGGGTGACTTTATATGCTATTTTAGCTATGTTAGTTTAATTGAATATTTTTTTTAAATAGAAAATATTGGACTTTTCCCGACGATGGATATATTAGACAGTTTTCTTGAGGGATTTAAATCTAAAGAAAAAAAATTCTTTTGTTAGGTAGTGTAGCAATTCCCCCTTGGTTTTTCTTTATGCCGCGGTTCTTTTCCAAGGGTTTTGTTTGAATCGGGTTGTTTACCGTGGAAATGGTAATAACAATTAAATTTGTTGATGGGACTCTAAAAATACGTGATCTATTTTTATGCTAGTTTGTTAAGTAGTTGATGCTAAGTATATGAGATTTAGAGACGAAATAAAGTTAAGAAGAGAGCTATAGTCAAACTGATAGGCTAGCTACTTGGGGCCTAAGACTTGTCGATTTCGGGTCTCGAGGTCGATCTCAGGGCTCGGCTATGAGCTGTTAAGGGCAATCAGGGTAGGGATAACAATTATAAAATAATTGATGGAGGCTCTTTATGACCAATGATAAGCAATAAATGATGAACAAATGTGAAGAAAATAAATGAAAGCAATAAAATCAAGAGAGTGTATGAGAGAGCAAAGAGAATGTTTTTCTATATTTCTTATGGAGCAGCTGGAACAACAGAGTCATAAAAAGTGTCAAGGATCCCCTTTTATATAGGAGGGAAAACCCCAACATAGTACAAAATACATTAATGATAAAGAAATCGGGATGGGACAACTGGCTAACTTTATGATGCAAGCTCAGACTAGCCTGACAGATTTTGCCGGCCCTGGCTGTACTTTTCGGGAACTCTCCATATCGGTCGGGGTCACGACCAATGTTATCCCTAGGTCGAGCGTCGATGGACCTCGAGGGAGGGCACTCGGTCCGTGGTCTCGAGCCTTCGAGTTGGTCTTCCGAGATGCCTTATCAATGAGAAATTGGTTCCTCCGATTTCACCATATATAGATAGTCCCCGCGTTTCTTAGAGAGGAGCGACAAGAAATGATTTTGACATCCGACTATTTGAACTTCCCGTGGTGACATCATACTGATGACGTAAGCCTCCATGATTACCGAAACATTCTACCGTTTCGCTTCTCCAGGACCATTCAATGTATTGTGGTTTCTCATTCTCCAAGCCATAATGTCGCCGTCGATTTAGCTCCTAGGGACGCATTAAATGCACCTGTCGTTACATTTTCGAGGCCGATATTAGCGCCGTCGGTTACGTTGCCCCCATCTATAAATGGGGGCCTCCTGGAATCAGCCTTTTATCCAAGTACCTATCCATTCCTCCTTTCTCGCTATCTTTATTCTTTGTCATTCATTATGTTTGGGCCCATGGACTCAAGATTCTATGGAGGTACTTCTATTAGGCATGCCATGGTCTGTCTCCTGGACCGTCTCTGGTCGAGCGAGATTACGTTGTTTTGTTGTTGTTGTTGTTGCTGTCGTCGTTGGCTTGGGATGACGAAGTAGAGGGCCGATTTCCTCCGACCCGAGAAAATATTTAGATTATACACCGCTTCTCAAAAGGGGGCTTGGACTATACACTACTGCTCACCTCCCCTGATTATCCGGTGCAGCGCCTCACTCCCTTTGCTTTCCATGGAGTGAGGTGGTACTATATACTAACTGTACCATACCGCACCGAGGCAACATCTCAAGAAGTGGCTTTACAATAATAGCTTGGCGAAATCAATACTAGCCATATTTTTCACCCAGCCACTTCTTCGTTCCTTCCTGCCTCTTCCGCGTCACTTTGCTCTTCTCCATCGCTTTCCTCTTCGTTGTCTCCCCTTTTGAAGACGCCATTCTAAGGAATTGAGATAAGACTCCCGAGGGAATTGTTCTTGGAAGATATTGTCTTTGAGGACGCGTGCCTGAGGAGATGATGCCCAAAAATGTTGCTACCGAGGACGCACCTTTGAGAATAGGCTAGGCTCTTAGGCTTTTACTATACGTACACCTTCCTGCTTCTTTATTTCCATGTAAGGACCCCTCGTGGGATTTTGTAATTGAATGTTCATGAATGCGAAGATATTTCTTTAATTTTGTCTACGATGCTTGCTATACTCCCTTTTATTTATGTTCACGGAGATTTTGAACGCGTGATTCTGTTGGTTAGTGCCCATATCGAATCCAGAAGCAAGTGTTCTTTCTGACTTTTGGTTTGTAAAAGTGGCATCCCGCGGAATCCTTTATCGTTCTATGGGCCGAACTTGATCCGATAAACTCGGGTCGTCGGGATCTTTACTTTGAGTCGGATGGAAGTAGGGCTTTGAACCCTTAAACTATGACTTAGCCTTTCGACCTTCGAGAGTAGTCCCCGAGTGAGGGTTGACTTGGGGAATTTGGAAACTTGTCCTGAACTTGATATATGCAACCTTAAGGAATTGTAGATATGTCCCGGATGAGGGATGGCCCGGTTTTAGATGATATCCCAGGGTCGAAACCTTATGGATGGAGCTTGAAATGCTTATTCCTCTTGGAGCCTAACTCCTTATTGATGGAGGTACTCTAAGTCGGGTACCATCTCGGGACCGATAATAACGCCGTGGGTCTTTTTGGAGCCTGATTTCTTGTTGATGAAAGTCCTCAAGGCTGGGTACCACCTCGGTACTGGTGAAGGTGCTTTTGACTTTCTGGAGTCTAATATTGTTCTGATGGAGATCCTCGAGGCCGGGTACCACCTCGGGATTGGAGAAGGCGTTATTGACTTCCTAGAGCCTAACCTTGTTCTGATGTAGATCCTCAAGGCCGGGTACCACCTCGGGATTGGAAACGTTGTCAGCTCCCTAGGGCTTAAATTTTCTTTGATGGAGGTCCTCGAGGTCCAGTACCACCTCGGGACTGGCGAAAGTGCTTTTAGTCAGTTTTGAGGCAAGTGGATCATCGCCGTTTTTTCCATATATATACATGGACATTTTTGCTTTTTGGGGGATCCCACCATTTTAAGAAGTTACCCTTCTTTTTCTACGGTAGCCTTTCATTACTTCAGCACTAACACACTTGCACATATTCCCGCTTTAGTTTTCTAATTTCATTAAAGCCATGGCTGCTAGCTCGGGGTCTGTCTGATAGGGAGGGGAGAGTTTCGCCTTCGACAGTCAAGACCAACGAGAGTATGCCTTGAAGGTTGCTTCTTAGATAGGAGAAGAACATCTTAGGTTAGTGAGAAAAGATTGCGAATGGGGGGAGAAGGTAGTACCACAAATACTTCCCCCGGGCGAGGGCATCACGGATTGTGCCGATGGATTCTTGAATATGTACACATACCCTTTCACATTGGGACCCCTTGATAGGGTTGTGCTCGACTTATGCCTAGAGTATCTTGTTACCTTGGCGCGCGAACAATGCTGACGATGAGATTTTTCGCAGAGAAGGCGGGACTTGATTTTACTCCTAGTCATCTTATCAGGTTGTACCAGCCCTTCCACCAACAAGGTTTGATGACCTTGTGATGCCGATCGACCATGCCCTTTGTTGTTGATGATGAGGAAAATGGAGATCGGGGGTGGATGAGTCGCTTCATACGGGTGCGCACCACTGACATTATCCCCGCGGAGCTCATACCATTCCTTGAGGAATGGAACTACATGTGTAAATGGTGCATCTCATGCCTTCTCAGTTCTGCCTATGATGAAAACCTAGTTTCGTAACCGTGCCTTCCTTTCTTTTCTCGCAACAGTTTCATGGGCGCCGGGAGACAATCCTGATTTACCGGATTGGGTCTGAAAGTTGGCGACCCACGCGACCTGTGATGAGCGCAAGTGGCGAGCTGTGTCCCGGGGCAAGTGGGAAGCGAAACACCATGGTGAGGCTGTGTTATACTTTCCCCTCCCTTCCTTCATTTGGAGAGGCATTTTCCCTTTATGCATATTAGGCTTGCTGTTGTAGGCATTGAAGAGCCTTTTGAGGCAAACCCGCCCCCCTCTAGAGAGGTGGAAGGGTTGCCAACTCCCGGGTGAAGAACGACAACAATAAGCGAGAGATGCTTTAACAGGGCGATGGCGCTCAAAATAAGGCAGAACGTGACCGAGGCTTCGGAGCGAAAACGTCGTTCGAGCCTACCGTGTCCACGGTTCCTAGTTCTGGAAAGAGGGTTTCTCTGTTGCTATTGCACTCTTTTTCTGTCGATAGCACTTCGGGAGATACTAAAAATTCAGGGTCGCATACACTGAGCGACCGTGCTTCGATCAGAGTCAACTCTTTTAGGGCCGAAGGAATTGGATTGGCAGGTGTACACTCGGCCTTTATGGAAGCCCAACAGCTTCACTTTGCAGAGAGTTTTGCCTCAGGTTGCGGAAAGCCCTGGATGAGGAGAGATCCCTTAGGCTCCTTTGTGATGAGAAGGAAATCGAGTTGGTACACATGTAGTATGAGTTGGGCTAGAGCTTGAATTAGGAGACCCATCTGAAGGAGAAGGTAATTTTTTGTCTTGGGAGAGTGTGCATTCCGCCTCCTGGTTCTTGAGGCTAACGCTTAGTCTATTTCAATTGCAGAAAAGAACAGAGGCCCTAGAGCGCCTTCGAGATGAAGTTAGCCGGGCCAGATGTAAGCAAGATGAGCTAAAAGCTCGGGCAGAGGCTCTGGCTTTAGAGGAGAAGGACGCCCTGGCTAAAATTCCCGCTTTTGAAGATCAACTTTGCTCCTCTCGTGATAATGCTTCGACTCAGACAGAAATGATTGCGAAGCTCGAGTCCAAGCTTTTGAAGGTCAGGGCTGAGATCGTTGATGCTCGGACAGAAGCTGCAATGAGCCGGACTAAGGCTGATCGAGAGATGGCGATCTATTTTAAGGATGCTGCCGATACTCAAGCCGAGCTGAGAAGGATCCTCGACCGCGAAGGGAGTGTTGAAGAATATGCTCGCTGAAAGTCTTCGAAGAAAGACCCTTGAGGAGATCTGTGCTAGGGGTTTCGCCCTCCGGAAGAATTGGCGCTAGCAAGGGTGGACGAGCGTGATGCTCGATCGCTTTTTCCCGATACCGAAGAAAGCGAAGATGAGGGCGGCAGGCCATAGCCATTGGGGGGGAGGGGGAGGGGCATAAATTTTGTCATCTGTATGTAGCACTTTCGTAGAATATTTATAGATGGATATTGCGCTTCTTCGCATATGTTTATGAAAGAAAACCTTGTAGTTTTATTTCTTTTTGTATCTTTTTTCTGCATTGAATTTGGCAAGGTGGACTGGTCTTTGAGTTGGTAGGAATCCTTAGAGTCATGGTACGACCTAGGGGCTCGTCAGACTAGCCCGTAGGCTCTTATGTACTTTCACTCTTGGGCATATTTAGGCCACTTGTTTTGGGCTTAGTCCTTGAGTCGATCATCGACTCGAGCTTTTTTGACCTTTGAATGGCCGAAATTTAGGCTGGCGATAGTGGCTCTTATGCCTTGGACCGATGCGGCCTTTTAGTGTATGTGGGCTGGTGACAATGGCTTTTATGCCTTGGACCGATGCGGCCTTTTAGTGTTTGTGGGCTGGTGACAATGGCTCTCACGCCTTGGACCAATGCGGCCTTTTAGTTAACTGTTTTGTGTCTGGTCTCTGAATCGGGTTATGTCTCGAGCTCATTTTGACCCTCAAGTTTTCAGATTTCAAGTTGGCAACAGTGGCTCTTATGCTTTTGGTCGATGCGACCTTCTCTGTATGTGGCCCTGAGGCTCATTAGGCTGGCGACAATGGCTCTTACGCGCTTGGTCGATACGACCATTTATGTAGGCTTTATTTTTCCTCTCGTTAAGGGCTTTTGAAGTAATTTTTGCCTGACCCGTCGTCAGTTCGGGAAGAACCTCGATTTCGAGTAACTTGTGGCGATGTTCGAGTACTTTAAAAGGTTTGGCTCGGAGGCTGAGTAGCTCGAAGCCTGTGATTTGGAGCTGACATGGTCGAAGCTCTTTTGCCTATGCCGAGGGTAGCCTGTTTAACTCGTTCATTTCGAATTAGATTTCGGGTAATTTAAGGCATGGGTGGGTTGGCGACAATGGCTCTTACACCTTGTAGCGACGGTCGAGCGTCCCCGAGTTGCGTTAGTTCGATTGGTACAACCATGTGACCGGAGTCACTTGTGTTTGGCCGGAGCCTTTTAGTTCCGAGTGAAGTAGTCGGGGTATGCCTTTTTAGGGGTCTTACAAGTTCGATATATAGCCGAAACTTTGGGATCGCGTCTATGCTTTAGTGAGGTCTTACAAGTTTTCCATGCCATTAAGGTCTTATAGTTTTTACATGCCGTTGAGATCTTACCGTTTTCCATGCCGTTGAGGTCTTATAGTTTTTACATGCCATTGAGGTCTTACAGTTTTCCATGCCGTTGAGGTCTTACAGTTTTTACATGGCGTTGAGGTCTTACAGTTTTTATATGTCGTTGAGGTCTTATAGTTTTTACATGCTGTTGAGGTCTTACAGATATTGTTACTTGGTACAAGTGTGGTTGTTGCCTTATATAGATCTTACGAGACCGAGTTTTCCCGCTCGGGGTCTTATGGCCTCGGGTTTTGATAAGTCGATGGAGGTGGCGCTTGACGGCAATCCCCTAGTCGTCGAAAGATTTCTTGACTCGGGAGCCATTATTTGTAGACTTTGCATCGCCTCGTCGAGGGCTTACGATTTTGGAGATCCCGACCTTGAGGTCGTGTGTTTTTTTAGATTTTGACGCCAGTCCCCGAGTATTCGGGGTACTTTCGGCATTGGAGATGTTTTGCGATTTTCATGTTGCCTCATCTGAGGGCTTATGATTTTGGAGTCCTGACATGGAGGTCATTCAGGCATTGAATTGTTGATGTCAGTCCCCGTGTCTTCGGGACGTTTCTGGCAGAGAAGTCATTTTTGCAGAGGTGCCGAGCTTCTTTTGGAGTATGAGTTGCTTTGATAAGAGATATTCTTCAATTATTTGGTACAAGTGTACATGTATTCGCCATCTGGGGTCCGACTATATGGACAAGGTTCGTTCGACCGTTTGGCCCGGTACATTATTTTCCTATTGGGACCTAACTTGGCATTTCTTGGCTTTTCTGAGCGGATGACCTTCCGGGGGGGGGGGGGGATGCCCCTAGTGTTCTCGGTTGATTGCAAAAGAAGCCTCGAATACTTGTTGAGTCTCCCGTGGGTAGCATGCAGGTGTTGCCTCGTTAACAACCTCACCGGTAAAACCCTTTTTGGGATAAAAACTCGATCGAAGGAAAAGAGTGCAACAGATGCTTTAAAACCTTAAGGTCTTCGAGCTGGGTTAGCACTCTGACTGCTTCG